>NW_004444120.1:4135346-4176035 GCF_000243295.1 Trichechus manatus latirostris
CTGTTTCATGAGAAACTATTTGTTTTGTAAGCCTTCACCTGAAGTACAATTAAAAAAAAAAAGGAAAAGAAAAAACTAAAAAAAAAATAAAAGTCAATTTCTTTTCCGACAGATAAATATTCACAATTTTTATTCTTGCTTTTTATTTTTTGGCTTTACTTCTTAAATCACTGGCCAATGGCATAAAGGAAGAGAGAACCTTAAGAAATATTTTAAAAGCAGGAAATGCATCATCGAAAAAAAGATGTTATCTTTCTACCCAAACAGTGGAAACTTAAGAACATTTTTCAACACTGCAGTTCTTTCTACACAACCATTGCTTAAGGTTTATAAATGCTGTTGTCGAAGGGCAATTTCAAATCGTTTTTTCTAAACATTGAGGAAGTACAACTATTTTACTTTAATTTGGTTCCACAAAGCCTTAACTTGACTGAATAGAGCATGGCATTAATAAGCTCAAGGTCTTGTGTCCAATTCCTTTGTGGTCTACTTAACTTTCCTCAGTAGAAATTTTGTTGTCATGGTCCTGGACTATAAGTTTAACTCCCAGAAACTTAACACTGCAGTTTAGTCCAACCTACCCTCACTGTTGGCAAACAGTTCAAAGTATCATTTTAAACTCAAAGTTCAGCATGTCACAATTGTTGAGACCAACCATTTTTTGAACAAACTTTACTATATTGTGGATAAGGAGCCCTGGTGGCCAGTGGTTAAGGGCTTGGTCAGCAGTTTGAACTTACCAGCCTCTCCACGGGAGGAAGATGTTGCAGTCTGCTTCAGTATAGATTAGAGCTTTGGAAACCCTGTGGGACAGTTCTACTCTGTCCTATAGGGTAGCTATGAGTTGGAATTGACTCGATGGCAACTGATGTATTGTGGCTAGGACTCTGGGTGGTGCAAACAGTTAAGCGCTCAACTGCTAGCCAAAAGGTTGGCATTTCACACCCACCCAGAGTTGCCTCGGAAGACAGGCCTGGCATTCTGCCTCTGAAAGATCACAGCCTTTAAAATCCCTTGGAGTAGTTTTACTCTGCACAGATGGGGTCTCCATGAGTCAGAATCAACTGGACAGCAACTAACAACAATATTGAGGATGAAAAATTCTAGCCTTGCGGAACCACAGAAAAGTCCCATATTGCTCTGCCCCACAAAGTATTGTTAGGGTCACTTGCTGTCTACTCCCACTAGAATGTTAGCTTCATGAGGGCAGAGAGCTTGTCTGTTTTATTTACCACTGTAGGAGTCCCTGAGTGGAAAATCGTTAAGCACTTGACTACTTAGCCAAAAGGTTGGCAGTTTGAATCCAGCCACTGGCACCTCAGAAGACAGGCCTGGCGATCTACTTCCCTAAAGAATACAGCCAAGAAAACCTTATGGAACAGTTCTACTCTGCACACACGGGGTTGCCATGAGTTGGAATCAACTTCAGTAACAACAACAACATATCCTTAGTACCCGCAAGAGTGCCCAACACTCACTTATATAACATGAAGCTTACAAAAAGCTATATATATATTTTTAAGCTGAGAACATGTTTCAAGAGGAAGTTGAATATGTAGAATGATCTAGTAATCAGTGACTATTAGAGATTGTAACAAGGCAACAAGTAGAGGCCATTACCATTTGTGATATTCAAGGATCATGTGACCTTGTGATTCTTGTTTGTAATCAGCTCAGCTGAGGGATACTCATAATGCTTAACATTTCTTTACCATTTTAAAATATACCAAGTGCTTCTGCATGCTAAATGGTCTGCAGACTTAATACAGTGGTTCTTAAAACGTGATCCCCAGATTAGCAGCATCAGCATCAGTGGGAACTTGTTAGAAATGCAAATTTTCTCTGGCCCCACCACAGACCTAATGAATCAGAATCTCTGGGAATGAGGTCGAAAAACATATATTTTAACAAGCTTTCCAGGTGACTACGAGGCATGCTGAAATTTGGTATCTATCAGAATAATCCAATGAATAAAACCCTTTCCCAAACTCAGCTCTGATTTTCAACAGCAGTTCCAGATCACATAAATTCAGTCATCTTAGTACAGAAGTCTAAATACATATCTTGGAATGAGTCTTTGGAAAACGAGTCTCTGGATAAAATAGATGTTTGAACCAATAATTGTTGATCACTGTTACATACTTTATGTAACAGTGTACCTTGAGTCCTAAGAAAAGCATGTGAGACAAAACAAGAGATGTGAAAGACAATATTAAACTAAGGTTTATAACTGTAAGGCTTCCTCCAAGCTCACCCCACTTTATGGCAAATCTCCTAAACAGAAGTTACTTAATGAACACGGAAGCAACGTAATATGGTGTTAATGTCCCTGTACTAGGAGCCAAAAGACCTGTAACCTCCTTAACTAGCTGTAAATTATCCAGAAAATGACATGATTTCACTGGAATTCTATGAGCTAAATAATACCAAAGTAGAAAATTTTATGATTCAATAAGAGCATCAAGGGCCTATAAAGTTCCAAAACCATCATATTTTCAGATGACAAAAAGTGGACAAGGATGATGTATATGCTGGATCCCAAAGGCTCCTGACAGGCCTCAATAAGAGATTTGATCTAATAAAGCAGTATTTAAGGGAGTGAATATAAACCACAACACCTGGGTTAAATAGCCACACACTGCTCAGGTGAAAGTTTGGGATGATTTGGCTCAGCAACAACCTATATTAAAAGTAGATAAATAAAGAAGACTTCATCTGTGCTAAACTCCACATGAGCCAACGCTGTGTCCATTGCCACCCTGAAAACAACAGAAGCAAAGTATCTAGAAGCCAAGACCCCAGTTGTGCTCTGATTTGTTCCTGGCATCCCTCATCTGAAATGTCTTGCGCTCATTTCCAAGCTCCACACTTTATGGAGCATATGGGTGGAGAAGAGCAGTGGGGATAGTGCTGTGACTAGAAACCACCATCTCTGTGGGGTCAATGAAGTAACTACGAGTAACCTGACTACTGAAGAGAAGACTCTGGCATGTGTTAGGCTATGTTAACTATTTTAAGTATGTGAAGGGCTGTCATAAGGAAGAGGGATTTGGTTTATTCTATATGACTCTGGAGCCCTGGTGGCTCAGTGATAAAGAGCTTGGCTGCTAACCAAAAGCCTGGCAGTTCAAATCCACCAGCCGCTCCTTGGAAACCCTATGGAGTAGTTCTATTCTGTCCTATAGGGTCGCTATGAGTTGGAATAGACTTGACAGCAGCGTGTTTGGTTTTTAAAATATGACTCTAGGGGTTAAATTTAAAGTCAATGAGTAAAAGCTACAGAAAAGCTTTTGGTTCCAACAAAGGGTAAACTAACATGAAGAATTGTCCAAGGATGGAATGGTCTACTTTTGGTCACTGGAGATATTTAAGTGCAGGCGAGGATGCCACTTCAGTCGTGGCCACAGATGGAGGTTTAGACTCAGTAACCACTGGAATCTCTTCCAAACCTTAAACCCTTATGTGTTTATGGGTTTCAATATGATCTTCAATTTACTCTGTTGAAAATCAGTGCCTAGAAATCCTGAAAATGTCATGTTATTCAGGACTTTCTGAATGGAAAGTTGATTTCGATTTCAAGGCAAATACAGACATTTCCTTTACGGAGCTTTGTTTTCCAACATACTTGCCCAAATTAAGCACTACTCCCACTATTAGTGGCAAACACTTAAAGAGAACTTACTGTGTGCCAGGTTCTGTTAAGCACTTAACATAGCAACTCATTTAATTCTCACATCCTATTCTATGGGACACATACTATTATTATTCTCATTTCAGAGGTGAGAAAACAGGAATATAGTGGTTATGTGATTTGTCCAAGGTGAAGAGCTACTAATGGTGGAGCTGTTTCCAAGCAGAAGAGTCTACATGCAGAGAATTTTGGTTTTATAATGTATAAGACGGATGCTCAGAAATGAGTCTCTTTGAGAGCATCTCGAAAACAGCAGTCTTACCCTATTCTTATTTATATCATGGACATGTTTTTACAGTGAGTGTTACATCACAAGGGCTCATAAATGGCTGCTGAATAAGTGAGCAAAGATTTCTAAGATGAGACCATTTAAAATATATGCCTCCTAATACAACTATAAAGCATGTGTTTCAAACTAGACTACCGTGCCTAACTCAATTTTTTCATTTACTCATTTTATTGTGGACCCAGTATGTGTCCAAACTCATACTCACAGCCTATTGACTTGCAGCAATGGCTAACGAGATGTGTGTAAAACTATGCGAGCCTCTGGGGATATAATGATGAGCAGAAACAGACACTGCTCCACCCTTCTGGAATGTACACAGATCCTGTACTATGTGCAGGGTACCAGCTTAGCCATGCGAGGGCTAGGGCATATAGAAAGCATGTGGTCTCTGTTCTCAAAGGTGAATGGGGACACAGCACCTTCATGGGTCTCAGTGTAAGTGATGTGTCGTTGTGATGGGCTGTGACTCACCACGGGCACTTGTCCCATTTTTCTCCATTTCAAGTATTGATGGGTATCATGCTACACACACAACAGCTTCCAACAGATTTCTGGGCACACCTTTCTAAATACACATGGTAGACCATGTCAGACAAAATACCCTCTGCAGGCATTAAAGAGACTTTTGACTTAATTCCTTAAAGCTCAAGCTTGGGGTAAAAAATTAAGACAGACCACTGCCGCCAACAAAAAATTTAAGTGATAATAATGGACACTGCCAGCAAAAAGGAGGGACTCTCTGAATACAGTAGACGAAGAGATACTGAAAATTGTTCTGTGAGCCAAGAAGGATCCCTGGGGCAGTTACATATGATAATAAACCCATTCATCTACAAAACCCTTCAGAATTTACAAAGATCCTTGCTTTCCTGAGCCTTAGCTCACTGAATGCTCACAGCAGCATTCTGCTCAAATTATCCATGAAGAAAATGAGGCTCAAGATCACTTCTGAAGTCAATGGGGCGAAGAAGGAGTCTACCTCAGACTTCAAATTGTATTACCACATGCGTCTAGGCAGGGACTCCCCTTGAAGCAGTACTAACCTTGAAGTATATTCCTTACACTTCATTTATCTCTGAATAAGGTTTTTTGTTTTTTTCCACTTACTTGGAAGTCCACACTGTAATTAGAACAAAAGCACTTCTAAGGAACCTAAAAAGATGTCCCCAAAGTTCATAAAATAAAATTCACTGTTTTCTTACAGAAAAGGTCCTCAAACCCTCATTTAGTTTTGTTGTTTACAGTGTTGCTTCAAAATAAAACAACTAATTTAGATAAAACTTGAACTGATTTAACTCTCTGGTTTCAAGAGTGCAAATTAGGATGAGGTGGATAAGCTATAAAATGTTGACAAAATAGAAGAAAAAACAAAAGTTTTGAAAATAGCTGCTTTCGCTTAACAGAGCAGTGATTTACAGTTTCCAGCCCAACATGTAAAGCACTTGGAAGTCATTGCCCCCATCCAAACAACAAGAAAAACCTGAACAAACTAAAAATCACTATCTCTTCTTAGAGGCGTCAGAGAAGTGAAGCCACAGGATAAACCAGCACCCCTCAAACAGGAGAAACAGGTACATAGAATCACTCCTTACCTGGAGCTGAAGCCACTGCTGGAGCCCGGTAGGAACAGTGAAAGCGTAATTGAATAATTGCTGGAAGCTGAGCATAAACTCTTCTGAAAGATTAAAAACTCCTGCAGGCTCAGTCTTAAGGAGGCCCACATCCTCTCCTCTAGGAGCTTCATCAAGTTCTTGTGATGAAGATTGGAGAAAAATTCCTTCTTGCTTCCTCAGAGACCGGGGCGGGGAGTAACAATTCTGAGATGAGCGCAGGACACCCTGTCCTCCTTAACAACTACTTGTCCTCAAGGGAAACTATTTTACTGGAGTGTAACTGATTTGCTCTATGGCAAGAGGTTTGATTTGAGTTTGGCTTAACCGACCTGGAGGAAGAGAAATATCCAACTCCAGCTCCCTCTAGCCTTCCTGTCTCACCTAAGGGGAAGGGAAATAAAGCTGAGGAGCACTCAGGAAGATCACAGCCCAAGGGCACCGGCTTTCTGAATAAAAGACTGGAAAACTGAGACCTAATCATAGGAGCACAGAACATTTCCCCTTCTCCCACACCTTACCACTATCAAGAAACCAAAACCAAACCAACTGCCATCGAGTGGATTCCGACTCCTAGCAACCCTACAGGACAGGGTAGAACTGCCCCAGAGGGTTTCCAAGCCTGTAATCTTTATGGAAGAAGACTGCCACATCTTTCTCCCATGGAGCAGCTGGTAGTCTTGAACCACCAACTTTTCGATTAGCAGCCCAGCACTTTAACCACTGTGCCACTAGAGCTCCTTACCACCAACAGGGCTCCTGTATAACAGGGGACTGCAGCTGAAACACCTGCAAGCCTCAGATAGCATTTAAAAGGGGTCTAGGGAAACTCACAACAACAGGGGAGACAAAAACAAGGACACAAAGGGAAAGTTTAGCCTCTCATATCTACAGCTAACAGTAAATTCAGCATAACTCTCCACCAGAAAAATATAAAACCTTACACTAAAGACCTATTACTTCAGTTCTTTTACCCAATACATCATGTCTGTCTTTCAATAAAATTATTACAAGCCATACTAATGGGCAAAAACACAATCTAAGGAGACAGAGTACACATCAGATCTAGACTCTTCTATAGCAGAGATTTTGGAATTATCAGACCTGGAATGGAAAATAACTATCATTAATATGCTAAAGGCTCTAATGGGAAAAGTGGACAATATATAAGAATAGATGGGTAATGTAAGCAGAATGGAAACTCTACCAAAGAATCAAAAGGAAATACCAAAAACCAAAAACACTGTAATATAAATGAAGACTGCCTTTAATGGTCTTATAAATAGACTGGACACAGCCAAGGAAAGAATCAGCGAGCTTGGAAATATGTCAATAGAATCTTCCAAAACTGAAAAGCAAAGAGAAGAAAAATGAGAAAATGGAACATATTAGCCAAGCACTGTGGGACAATTACAAGAGGTGTAACATACGTGTAAAAAAACAAACAAACCCAATGCTGCCAAGTCAATTCTGACTCATAGCAACCCTATACGACAGGGTAGAACTGCCCTATAGGGTTTCCAAGGAGTGGTTGGTGAGTTCAAACTGCTGACCTTTTGGTTAGCAGCCATAGCTCTTAATCACTGCGCCACCAGGGCTCCAGCATATGTGTAAAGGGAATACCAAAGGAGAAGAAGGAGAGAAAAGGAACAGAAAAAATATTTTAAGTAACAATGGTTGAGAATTTTCTAAAATCAGTGACAGACACTAAACCACATGTTCACATGGAATATTCACCAAGATAAACCACAGGAAGCTCAGAGAACACCAAGCAATATAAATACCAAAAAATCTACAAAGAAAAAATCGTGAAAGAAACCAGAGGAAAAAAATCACCTTGACATAGAGGAATAAGGACAAGAATTATATATCAGACCTCTCTTCAGAAACCACGCAACAAGAAGACAGTGGAGTGAAATATTAAAAGAATTCATAGAAGAAAATAAAAAAATCTAGAATTTTGTCTCTAGCGAAATTATACTTCAAAAGTGAAGGAGAACTTGAAATTTGCATTTTCTTCCTTTTGATCAGGATTCTTCTATAGAATCTTTGATCAAAGTGTCCAGTAATGGTAGCCAGGTACCATCCAATTCTTCTGGTCTAATGGCAAAGGAGGCAATTGTTCATGGAGGCAGTTAGCCACACATTCTGTTTCTTCCTCCTCTTCCTGTCTCCTTCTTCCTCTATTTCTTCAGCTGAATAGAGACTCATTGTTGTACCTTGGATGGCTGCTTGCAAGCTTTTTAGACCCCAGACACTATGCAACAAATTAGGAGCTAGAAGTACTAAACATGATATCAGGCCAATTAACTGTGATGTCCCATGAAACCGTGACCCTAAACCTCCAAATCAAGAAACCAAATCCCATGAGGTGTTTGGTTGTACATAATCAGCCTCAACAGCGGCTCTTTTGTGTGTGCGTGGCTGTAAATATATCTATTATACAATTTTTTGCCAATTCAACTTTTTATGGGTACACAACCAATTGATAGCATTTACATTAATAGGCTTTGCAACCCTTCCCTTACTCAGTGGGATTTTTCCATCATCGTAAACCAAAACGCAGTGCTCCATAAGCAATAACCCCTCCCTTTCCCACACCCTCCTGCCCCTGTTGTTATGTGCAGTTGAATCAGTTCCAACCTATAACGACCCTATAGGACAGAGGAGAACTGCCCCATAGGGTTTCTAAGGAGCAGCTGGTGGATTCGAACTGCTGACCTTTCAGTTAGCAGCCAAACTCTTAACCCTTGAGCCACCAGGGCTCCTTCTGCCCCTGGTGACCGCTAATACACTTTGGTCTCTATACATTTGCCTGTTCTTATCTTTCTATATAACTGAGATCATACAATATTTGTCCTTTTGTGATTGACTTATTTTACTCAGCATAATGTCTTCAAGCTCCATGCTGTAGTATGTATTAAGATTTCACTTCTTTTTCTGGCTGTGTAGTATCCCATTTTGTGTATGTACCACATTTTTATTTATCCATTCATTCAAATTCTTATGAAATCCATATTTTCTGGAGCCATGGAGGCTGGATGAACCCATGAAACTATTGCCCTGAGATAATCTTTAAGTCTTAAACCAAAAATATCCCCTGAAGTCTTCCTAAAACCAAACAAAAGTTCAACTGAACTAGTAAAGAATGTCTACATTGAACATTGTGCACTTTTAAGAACTATCTACATGGGATTAATGTTCCACTGCTATTCATAAGGTTTTCACTGGCCATTTTTTTCAGAAGTAGACTGCCAGGTCCTTTTTCCTAGTCTGTCTTAGTCTGGAAGCTCCACTGAAACCTGTCCACCAAGGGTAACCCTGGTGGAATTTGAAATACCAGTAGCAAAGCTTCCAGTATCACAGCAACATGCAAGCCACCAGTACGAAAAACTGACAGACACGTGGTGACACTTAATTGTACTTATGAGCAAACTACTTAAACAAAGAGGCAGTTGTTTGAACAGAGCAAGGGGATACTGTGTGGTTTAAAGTTAGGAAAGGTGTGTGTCAGATTTGCATCCTTTCACCATACTTATTCCATCTGTATGCCGAGCAAATAATCCGAGAAGCTGAACTATATGAAGAAGAACAGGGCATCAGGATTAGAGGAAGACTCATTAACAACCTGCAATATGCAGCAACACAACCTTGCTTGCTGAAAGTGAGGAGGACTTGAAGCACTTACTGATGAAGATCAAGGATCACAGCCTTCAGTACAGATTACACCTCAACATAAAGAAAACAAAAATCGTCACAAATGGACCAATAAGCAACATCATGATAAACGGAGAAAAGATTGAAATTGTCAAGGATTTCACATTATTTGGTTCCACAATCAACGCCCATTGAAGTAGCAGTCAAGAAATCAAACGATGCATTGCACTGGGCAAATTTGCTGCAAAAGACCTCTTTAAAGCATTAAAAAGCAAAGATGTCACTTTAAGGACTAAGGTGCACCTGACCTAAACCATGGTGTTTTCAATCACCTCATATGTATGTGAAAATTGGACAGTGAATAAGGAAGACTGAAGAAGAATTGATGCCTTTGAATTATGGTGTTGGCGAAGAATATGGAATATACCACGGGCTGCTAGAAGAACAAACAAATCTGTCTTGGAAGAAATACAGCCAGAATGCTCCTTAGAGGCAAGGATGGCAAGACTTGTCACATACTTTGGACATGTTATCAGGAGGGACCAGTCCCTGGAGAAGGGCATCATGCTCGGTAAAGTGGAAGGTCAGCAAAAGAGAGGAAGATCCTCAATAAGATGGACTGCCACAGTGGCTGTAACAATGGGCTCAAGCATAACAATGACTGTGAGGACGGCACAGGACCGGGCAGTGTTTCATTCTGTTGTATATAGGGTTGCTATGAGTCAGAACTGGCTCCATGGCACCTAACAACTAACATATGGGATCAAACCAACAAGAGCAATTCTAAATAAGGTATCCCTCACGTTTCGAAAGTTCGCTTTATGTCACTTCGCTCTCACGAAAGACCTACCTGCATTCTATAACTGAAAGAAATTTGAAGAGGATTTTCACTTTTACCAAAAAAGGTGAAAAGTGGAAATAGCATTCAGTGTTCATCGGTGAGCCGTTAAAGACATAGTGCGCACCACCAGCAGCGAGGGTGGCATTGCCAAGCTCCTTACCTGGGAACCACACTCGGCATCTCTGCATCGAGCCGCCATAGCTTTAACCTATGTCTGTGAGTATCTGTGCTTTATCTTGACTTATTTTGTGCATCCATTAGCAAGATGTGTTCTAAGTTATCAGAAATGTCTAAGACAGCTCCTAAGGGTTTTTTGTGTTATTTGGTATGATTTGGTAGGTATTTTTGGGGGTCCTGGAATGCTCAAAAATTTTTCCCATATAAATTAATGGTAATTGTTTCTTCACTTAATGCCATTTTGGCTTACGAAAGGTTTCACAGGAATGCTCTACTTTCGGTAGTGGGGGAACCTGTATTAAACAGGAAACTTGGGGGGCAGTGAGTTTGTTAAGGGGGGAGGAACAATATGGAAAAAGAGGGTGAGAATGGTTGCACAACTTGAAGAATGCAATCAATGTCACTGAATTGTACATGTAGAAATTCTTGAATTGGCATATGTTCTGCTGTGTATATTCTCAACAACAAAAATAAAATAAAATAAATTATTTTTAAAAAAGTGAAGGACAAATAAAGGCCTTCTGAGTTAAACAAAAATTGAGGAGATTTGTCAGTAGACTTGCCTTGTAAGAAATGTTAAAAAAAGTTCTTCACAGAGAAGGAAACGATATAGGTCAGATCTACATAAAGGAAGAGCATTAAAGCTCATTTAAAGGTAAAAATCTTTAATTTTTTATTCTTAACGTAACAGGCCACAGTTTGTTCAAAATAATAATAGTAACAGTGTATTGGGTAATTATAGCTTATTGAGAAGTAAAATGAATGACAGCAGTGGTGGTGCCATTGGTAAGTGCTACGGCTGCTAACCACAAGGGCGGCAGTTGGAATTCACCAGCCACTCCCTGGAAACCCTATGGGGCAGTTCTACTCCGTTAACTATGAGTCAGAATTGACTTGATGGCAAAAATAATAAGAGACAGGAAGGATAAATCAGGAATACTCTGTTATAAGGTACTTGCACTACCCATGAAGTGCTATAGTGGTATTTGAAAATGAACTTAGATTACTCGTACATATATATTGCAAACTCTAGGGCAACCACTAAAATTTTTTCAAAGTAAGTATAATTAATATGCTAAGGGAAGAGAGAAAATAGAATCATAAAATGCTCAATTAAACCACAGAAGGCAGAAAAAGAGTGGAAGACAAAGAAAAAAAAGGAAGAAGAATAACAATAAGGGCAACAAATAGAAAACAGATACAAATATGGCAAATATTAATCCAACTATATCAATATTCACTTTAAATGTGAATGGTTTAATTACTGACACAGTGGATAGAAAAACAAGACCCAACTACAAACTATATATTGTCTACAAGAAACCCACTTTAAATATAATTAAATATAAAGGCACAGATTAAAAGTAAAGACATAGACAAAATTCACCATGCTAATACTAATCAAAAGAAAGCTAGAGTGGCTATATTAATTTCAGGCAAAGCAGATTTCAGAGCAAGAAAAAATATCAGAGATAAAGATGGCATTACATAACGACAGAAGCGTCAATTCTCCAAGAAGATACAACAATCCTTAACGTGAATGTCCCTAGAAAAGGACACCATGATTGGTAAAGTAGGGCATCAGCAAAATGAGGGAAGCCTCAATGAGACAGATTGACACAATAGTTACAACGGTGAGTTCAAACATATGAAAGATCATGAAGATAGCACAGGACCGGTAACATTTCATTCTGTTACACACAGAGTCACCATGAGTCGGAGCTGACTTGACAGCAACTAACAACGGCAACAATAATGTGTACGTGCCTAACACCAGAGCATCAATATATAAACAACAAAAAATCAGAGAACTGCAAGAAGACATAGATTAATCCACTATTATATTTGGAGACTTCAATACTGTCATGGATTGAATTATGTCCCCCAAAAAATGTGCATATCAGTTTGGCTGGGCCATGATTCCAGGTATTGTGTGATTTTCCTATATGTTGTAAATCCTGCCTCTATGATGTTAAGGAGGGGGATGGGCAGCAGTTGTGTTAGTGAGGCAGGACTCAGTCTACAAGACTGGATTGTGTCCTGAGGCAATCTATTGAGATACAAAAGAGAGAAGTGAGCAGAGAGACAGGGGGAACCTCATACCACCAAGAAAGCAGGGCTGGGAGCAGAGCGTGTCCTTTGGACCCAGGGTCCCTGTGTGGAGAAGCTTCTAGTCCATGGGAACATTGATGAGAATGCCAACAGAGAGAGAAAGTCTTCCCCTGGAGCTGATGCCCTGAGTTTGGACTTGTAGCCTACTTTACTGTGAAGAAATAAATTTTTCTTTGTTAAAGCCATCCACTTGTGGTATTTCTGTAATAGCAGCACTAGAAGACTAAGACAGAATTTGGTTCCAGGAGTGGGGTGCTGCTCTAACAGATACCTAAAATGTGGAAGTGGTTTTGAAACTGTGAATAGATAGAGGAATGGCAGTGACAGAGGACCAGCAGCAGCAGAACCAAGAGACCAGCGTGAGCGCTGGAGCCGACCTACGGAGCAAGAGAGCTGAGTGCGTGTGCGCAGGAGGCTTCCTGGCAGAGTATGGTGCCTTCAGGTACTTATTGGTGGAGCTACAGAGTTCTGGATCACTTGCCAGCAGGACAGATGGAGGCATGAGGCCCAAGGAGCCAAGAGGCCAAGGAACCAGGAAACAGAAGCTGAAGAGACAAGGGACACAAGAAGCCAAGCTGCCTCAGTTTCAAAAGGTATGGCCATGACCTCAGGGTTTCAAAGGGTGGAGCCATGGCCTCTGGTGTTTCTAAGGGTGGAGTTGCCACTCAGATGGACTGGGAGAATGGTGTACCTAAAGCTGAGGGAGCAGAGTCACTGTCCCAGTGGGCCTGAAAGGTGGAGCTGAAGCCCAGGGCCAAGGGGCCTCCACTCAGAACCTGGAAGAATATGGCCAATACCTAGAGTCCAGAGGGCAGGGCCATTGTGTAAACTGTCTCAGAGAACAGAGGATCATTTTCAAAGCCTTGAGGGCTAATGTAATGTGTTCTGCTGACTTGCTTGGTGCCTGTTATCCCTGCTTTTCCTCCAGTTTCTCCCATTTGTAATGGAAATGTCTAGCTTGTGCCTGTTCTGCCATTGACCTTTGGAAGCAGATAACTTGTATTCTAGATTTCACAGATGAAGAGAAATTTTTGGATTTTGGATTTGGAGTTAAGATTTTGCTATGATACGATGGGGTGAAAATGTTTTGCATGCTGCAAGGATGTGATTTGTTGGGAGTCAAAGGGTGGAATGTCATGGATTGAATTATGTCCCCCAAAAAATGCGCGTATCAATTTGGCTGGGCCATGATTCCAGGTATTGTGTGATTCTCCTGTATGTTGTAAATCCTGCCTCTATGACGTTAATGAGGGAGGATGGGCGGCAGTTGTGTTAGTGAGGCAGGACTCAATCTACAAGATTGGATTGTATCCCGAGGCAATCTACTGAGATATAAAAGAGAGAAGTGAGCAAAGAGACAGGGGGACCTCATAACACCAAGAAAGCAGTGCTGGGAGTACAGCGCGTCCTTTGGACCTGAGGTTCCTGCACTGAAATGCTCCAAGGACAAGGGAAGACTGATGACAAGGACCTTCCTCTGGAGCCGACAGAGAAAGCCTTCCCCTAGAGCTGACGCCCTGTATTTGGACTTCTAGCCTATTTTACTGTGGAGAAATAAATTTATCTTTGTTAATGCCATCCACTTGCGGTATTTCTGTTATAGCAGCACTAGATGACTAAGACAGATACCCGCCTATCAATATAGAAAATCAGTAAGGATGTAGTTGGACTGAACAGCACCATCAATCCACTGGATCTAATTTACATTTATAGACTACTTCATCTAGCAACTACACAATACAAGCTCTTCTCAAATTCACATGAAACATTCACCAAGACAGACCACATTCTGGGCCATAAAACACACTTAACAAATTTTAGAGAACAGAAATCATTCAACTTATATTCTCAAACCATAATGGAATTCAACTAGAAATTAATAACAGCAAGATCACTAGAAAATTTCAAAATATTTGAAGATTAAGCAACACCCTTCTAAGTAACATGAGTCAAGTAATAAATCTCAAGAGAAATTTTAAAAACATTTTAACCAAATGAAAATGAAAATACAACTTATCAAAATTTGTAGTGAAAGCAGTGCTTAGAGGAAAATTTATAGCATTGCATGCATATATTAGAAAAAATAAAGATCTAAAATAAATAATAAAAGCTTCCACCTTAGGAAAATGGAAAAGAAGAATAAATTAAATCCAAAGTAAGCAGAAGAAAAGAAATAAAAAAGTTACAGCAGAAATCAATGTAATTGAAACAATAGAGAAAATTAATGCAACAAAAAACTGGTTCTTAGAAAAGATCAATAAAAGTCATATACACATATACACATTTGATAACTTATATGAAATAGATCAATTCCTTAAAAGGCACAATCTGCCAAAACTCACACAAGGAGAAATAGATAATCTGAAAAAGTCTGTATCTATTAAAGAAATTGAATCTATAATTACTATCCTTCCAAAACAGAAAGCACCAGGCCCAGATGGTTTCATTGGTGAATTCTACCAAACATTTAAGGAGGAAATGATGCCAATTCCCTACAATGTCTTCCAGGAAATAGAAGAATAGGAAACACTTTTTAATTTATTCTATTAGGCCAGCATTATCCTTGTACCAAAACCAGACAAACATTATAAGAAAGGAAAACTATAAACCAATATCTTTCATGAACATAGATGTAAAAATTCTCAATAAAATATTTGCAAAGCAAATCCAACAATATATAAAAAGAATTATACACTACAACCAAGTGAGGTTTATTTCAGGTATTCAAGGCTGGTTCAACATTTGAAAATCGAGTAATGTAATTCATCACAGCAACAGGCTGAAGAAGAAAAATCACATAATCATATCAATAGATACAGAAAAGCACTGACAAAATCCAACACATATTCATGATAAAAATTCTCAGCAAACCAGGGATAAAGGAGGAACTTCCTCAACAGTGGCATCACTAAAGGGGTGCACAGGGTGCAGAATGCATCAGGTGCCACTATTAGAGGGGGGTGATGCCAAAATGACCGTCTATAAAGTTTTTGTGCAATATTTCAGCAGACATTTATTTTTTATAAAATATCCCTGTAGTTAGTTATAACAACAAAAAAAATCTTTTGTAAGCCCAGCTTACATGTATCAATATACCTACAAGGCTAAAACTCTACACTAATTTACTTTTTGAGCCTTCTAATGCACTACAGTCCGAGCTGTCACTATTACTCAATTACAATGACACTTCGAATCACGTGGTTTCACCTGCACACTCTACAAGCATGGGCTGCTGTTTTCATTGTTGCTGGCGTTTTTATAGTCACTGATTTTGTCAAATTTTCTGGTGTTTTAGCTACAATATTGCAATGATTAGCACAAGAGGGGGGTGACACCCTGAGTTACCACACTGGGTGACAATAACCCTATTGACACCACTGTTCCTCAACTCGATAAAGAACATCTACAAAAAACCTACCCTAACGTCATACTTGGAGCCCTGGTGGCTCAGTGGTTAAGAGAACAGCTGCTAACCAAAAGGTCAGCAATTGGAATCCATCAGCCGCTCCTTGGAAACCCTATGGGGCAGTTCTACTCAGCCCTATAGGGTCACTAGGAGTCGGAATCAACTCAACGGCAACGAGTTTGGTTTTTTGGAACATCATACTTAGTCACGAGAAAAATACTATTTGAGAATTTTTTCTATCAAAAAAATTAAAATGTTTTTAGAACTTTCATTTTTAATAGGGATAAGATTTGAGTTTCAAAAATTCTATAACATGCAATATTTCCTTCTCCACTGAGGCAGAAGATTAAGTTATCATTTTCCTAAACTCTCCTTCCCTGCTTGATCCTCTTACATACTTATCCTAAAAAAATAAACTCAATGTCTGCTCATTTCACATATTTTAAACTGCAAATTCCTAAAGTATAGAAACTACACCTTCTGGATAGTCTCTAATGTTCCTTCCTGCTATGTCCTCAGCAAGGGTACACTACAGCCAGCCGCTAAACTGAGTGTACTCATAGGGCCTCCTGGGATGAACAGCCAGCGAATCACCATACTGCTTTTCCAAACACAAATGTTAAGGAATGTGGGAGAAGAACGGGGTGGATTTCAATAATAAGACCACCTTAATATTAAGATAACACTTGTATCACACTTCCAATTTTTTGAAGCACCTTCAAAGCCATAATTTCTCTTTATTCTACCTGTATCACTGTTTTAAAGAAAGAGCAAATTAATGTTTCACTTAACAGATGAATAAAAAGAGACATGGATGGGATGACATTGGGTTTAAACCCCAAACTCTTCAATCAGTTGTGTGCTTTTCTCATTAAATCATACTGCCAGGACATATTGCAATATATTCCTTTTCAATAACAATGAAAACACTCATTCTTCAGCAAAAGATGATTAATCAGCTTCCTTATACTTGATCCAAGGCTGTAAGAAATGGAATCCTGCATCACACGGGAGCTTCTTCGTATATGTAGGTTGCTGAGAATCTTTCCTATACTGATTGACGACACACCCTGTACGCCCAAGGGGCTTTGCTATGAGTTGGTTATTCATTGATTGCTGAAAATTCTTATTAAAAAAAATTCATCAGGTTTCACAAGATTCATATTATAAAATTCTATGATCGTCTCATTTTCTAATGTAAGATGTTTATGTTTGAGAAGGATGTGGAAAAAGACTGGGTAATACAAAATGAAAACATTTAGTAGCAAAGTTGCAAATGCCTTGCATCTAGATTTGGCTCTGGCACCACCAAGCTGGGTAACCTAGGTAGTATATACATGTGCATATATTTGTATCTGTATCTATATATCATATCCCTGGTGGTGCAATAGTTAAGCACTCACCTGCTAACTGAAAGGTTGGTGATTGGAACCCACCCAGTGGCTCCAAGAGAGAAAGAACCGGTGATCCGCTCCCGTAAAGATTACTGCTAGGAAAACTCTATAGAGCAGTTCTACTCTGTCACACAAGGTCACTATGAGTCAGAATTGACTAGACAGAACCTAACAACAAGAAGTATATATATTATATATATATATATGTGTGTGTATGTATACCTACATATATATGTATGTATGTACGTACACACATATGTATGTTTGCTGACTTTTTGGTTAGCAGCCAAGCTCTTAACCACTGCATCACCAGGGCTCCATTACATATATAATATATATTTGTTCATTCTGTGTTGAAATTACCTATTTCAGACAGACTTGCCCTTACAAATATAACTACTCTTATTTTTAAGATGGAAGAAATTATTACCGTTTCTCTGAAACCACATCAATTTTCAAAGACAGCTGAAGCATCAGAGATGCATTTGCACTGGAATTTTGGCTTCAAGGCCAGTACCACCTTGAACATTTGGCTGATTTCCCCAAACCCATAAGGTGGATAAATACCAGGAATAAAAAGGGGAATTACAAGGATGATTTAAAATTTTCGTCCCTCCCTTCCATCAAAAGTAGTCCTTGTCAGTTGCCAGGAAAACAAGTCAAGATCAAAATGTGACTGATGGATGGCTAATGAATACCTATAGGAACACTATTTCAATGGATAAATTAGCTAAAATTAAAGGACAACTGAATTTTAATAATATCTTCCAACAGGAAGAAGCAATGACAGAGTTACAGCCTTTTGGCTTTGAAAACCATTTTTTGTTTGGTTTTGTTTCCAGTAGTTTCCTTCCTAATCATATTTTTCTAAAGAGAAAAGCCTTAACTAAGACTTGCTTATTGTCATCCTAAAAAATGTTCCACCACCACCAAGGAGCAATTGATTTTAATTTTATTTTTTCTTTTCTTTTCCTGAGTCCTCTGAAGTACTGTTCCTCATCTTTGCTTTTCTTCCTGGACATACAGGAAAAGTAAGCAAGGACTTATGACAGACGTAGAGCTCTGGTTTTTATACGTATCCATAAGCATAGGCCTGCAATTTGAAAACATCCTTTTATTCCTCTGGAGCTGGAAGAATCAAATGAAAATCAACTCATCTAGGTTATTTGCCTTTTTTCTGCTTTTCCATCTTTTCAGGTAAAGGAAATTTAAATGTTTGAAAGCACAAGTCACCGTATTTTGACAACACAAAGGCTATTTTTCCAGCCGTCGAATCATCCAAATTGGTCTCAATGTCACCTTCCTCCCCTTGGGCCAATCCTTTAAAAATCAATTATTTCTCTAACCACACAAGGAACCAATGGGCCGTCAGTTTCAAGAACCACCTATGAAAGGTTTCTCCTGTCGCATACACACACACACACACACACACACACACACACACAGTCTTGTTTCTAGGAGCTCAGCCAGGTCTGCACCCATCTGAAACACAGTCTATCCCTCTTCTTATCTAGACAAACTTTTTTTCAAGAAAACTTACCATTAATACTATTGACTCTTAGAACGATAATGTCCAAGACCTTAGAGAATGGACTGTGACCCTAAAGAGGTAAAAACTGAGGTCCAGGGCCATTAAGAATGTTCATATACATGCTATGTGCACAGCGGATGCTGTCATCCTGTGGTCCTCAACCTGGTCCTGAAGCCTAAGTGTTACTGAAGTCACAATATAAACTTGCAATATATCTTTCTGAAGGAGCCCTGGTGGCACAGCGGTTAAAGCACTTGCTGCTAACCAAAAGGTTGGTGATTCGAACCCACCGTCCGCTCCGCGGGAGAAGGATGTAGCAGTCTGCTTCGTAAAGATTTATTGCCTTGGAAACCCTATGGGGCAGTTCTACTCAGTCCTATAGGGTCACTATGAGTCAGAATTGACTCCATGGCAGTGAGTTTGGTTTTTTGTTTTATGTATCTTCCTGAAGAGGCATTTTAGTCACTGATTTTTGGTTTGAATCCTTTTAATATTCAAACAAATCTAGATATATTATGGATTAATACCAAATTGTGTGTACATTTCATTAATTAATAAAACTTGCAAAATAATTACATGATTGTAATGAGATGCTTACATAAGCGAAATCCCCTGAATTATTCTCCTCCTCTACTAAAAGTAGTTTGAAAACTAAGTTCAAAAAGCATTGTACTATACCATTGAGTCTGAAGAAAGGGGAAGAACTAATATAGCTACTGAAGTATAGAAAAAGTTCTAGAAGACAAAAGGTTAATTCTATAGCATGAGAAAACTAACCTACTGAAGATACTACTGATGTTGCTGTTTTTGTTTAATATATATGAGATTACAGAAACACACCCTAGCCATGAAGTACACATATATATTAAAGAAGTTTTGTGTGCTTATTGAAAAAAGTCACATTTAAAATAAGAATTGTCCCTGTCCGACATGAAAACAAGACTGAAAAAGCTTTTCAAAACTTTTTTATAATTAACAGGAAGAGAGGAAAAAAAAAAGCAGGCGAGAACAAGAAAGAGGAGGAAAATATAAATCACTTGTCTTCGTGCCAAGAGGGAAAAAATTCACAAGCTTGTTTGGGTTTGGCACCTAATTTATAGCCTAGAAATCTGAGTCTATGAACTTAAGCCTTCATGGATGAGTGCATCAACTGGCTTTTGAATTAGAGGATGGCATTATTCAATTAACTTCGAGACTAGTCCTTTCAAGAAATATATTTAGCTATGGCACACAGTATCTCAATTTTAAAATGAGAATGTCAGCTGTGAAGCTAAATTTAAAATTTCAGTACTTTTTTCTCTCAGCCCTTCCCACACTTACTACACATTTGAAGAATATGAATCCAGGAAGCACTCGTTTACCCTAAATAAATATGGTGTGCATTCTAGGTTTATTGGCAGGTCGCATTGTCTTAATTACTGGGAGCCTGTCAAAACTTAGGCTGATGCACACAAGGAAGGCAATCTATGCCCTACGTAGTGCATTTACCCAGTGAAAGTAAATGTTTACCCTGCCAGGGTGGGAATAGATGGAGTGGGCTGGGAAAAAGGAAGACCCTGCGCTTTGCAGCTCACACATGCTCACAACGGTGCTCCGAAGCTAGCAAGCTCACTGGATGACAGAACTGTGGTAAAATTAGACAGAAGGACGAATCTGTCAAATACAGCAGCCCATGTAAATGTAAATACTTCTCTCTCTCCCTCTCTCATAAACACACACACACTACACATCTTTAGCACATATTTTTTATCAGTGCTCCTTAAATAATTAGCACATTATTAAATTTTGACTGTACTGACAATTCTATGGTCAACCTGTCAACCAAAACTTGCTGGTTAATGTTAAATTCTATTTTAAATATAGAGAGTCTATCTATTACCTGGGCTTAGGAAGCTCACATACCACATACCAGAAAGTACTTTCAAATTTAAGGGTGTTAATTTATTGATAACACTCGCATATTTCTGGCTATTTTTCCAAGAATGTATATAAGCTATGACAAGTATTGTTATAATCATCAGTGGTCAAACTGCAACAGACATTAAGCAGACTTTGGATGAGGGAGAGAGAGAGAGAGAATTGAGGGTGTGCTGTGTAGGGATCTGAAGGTTTTGCCTTATAAGCGTTTCAACTTTTACTGAAAACCAAAATACTCACTTGAATATAAACATATCTTGGATTGTATGCTTTTACTAGTTAACTTACAAATTAAAATAAACCTATCCCAAAACCCACTGCCACTGAGTCGATTCAACTGATAGCGACCCTATAGGACAGAGTAGAACTGCTCCATAGGGTTTCCAAGGCTGAAAATCTTAACAGAAGCAGACTGTCACATCTTTCTCCCATGGACCGGCTGGTGGGTTTGAATCACCGACTTTTCAGTTAGCAGCAGAGTGTTTTAACCACTGTGCCACCAGGGCTCCATTAAAATAAACATACCTCAAAATATTATAATAATATAAACTAATAGTTGGATACTTAACTATGGATCAGATACTGTTCTGAGCAACTTGCATGTAATAACACATTCAGTATTAACAACAGCTCTTGAGTTACCAACCAGAAAACCAAACCTGTTGCCATGGAGTTGATTCCGACTCATAGTGACCCTACAGTGACCCTATAGGACAAAGTAGCACTGCCCCATAGGGTTTCCAAGGATTCAAACTGCCGAGCTTTTTACCACTGCACCACCAGGGCCCCAACTCTTGAGATAGGCACTATGATACCTTTTTGTATAGTTGGGGAAATTAAGATGGTAAGTTAACTTGCCAAGGCTGGCAAGTTCACATAGCTAGTGAAGGGTGGGATTGTGAGTCAAACCTAACAGTTTGGCTTCAGAGCTCTTGCTTTTGACTCCTAGCCATATTACTCTCTATTTTAGCAAATGGACAATATGATCTTATTTACCCCAAATTCCAATTTGGTACTGAGAGTGGGGAAAAGTAGAGGGGATTCTAGGTTTATTATCAGGTTTCATTGAGGCCTCTGAGGAAATTCACACAGGCCCAGGTCAAATCAGAGATACTCAGCTTCCACCCTTCCAAGATCTCAAACTGGCTCCCTTATGGGTGCCTCCCTAGCTGGGTGACTGAAGAGAAATTAAATTGTAAATCCTTAAAAATCCCACAGCTCAGATAATGTATCCGTTTGGGACCATGGGAAGCTCATGACCATTCTTGGGGGGCATTTGAATAAGTGAGGATCTACAGTCACATTCCAACCAAAAACCAAACCAAACCCATTGCAGTCAAGTCAATTTCTACTCATAGCAAGTTTATAGGACAGAGTAGATTTGCGCCCCCATAGGGTTTCTAAGGAACAGCTGGTGGATTCGAACTGCTGACATTTGGTTAGCAGCCAAAGCCTGCCATAGCTCTTAACCACTGTACCACCAGCAAGTATAATTTCTTGCAGAGGTCTACTCATAAGACTGATACAGCTTTTCCAATAGAAAGGCGAACATGTGGTACAATGGCTATGCAGAGACATTGTATATCTATATTAATAAAGAATTAGATAAGCATGAATTCAATATTGCTACTCTGTTTTCAACATTGACGGATATGAAGTAGCCTGTGGTTATTTTCACTGAACCATGGGAAAGGGTCTCAAAATTGTCTCCCGTGCATAAGTCAAACCAATACTTTTTTTAAAGGTGATGTGAGGTTACAAAGTTTCAGGAAAACAGTCTAATGTTGAAATAGAAAAACACTGTCTGTGTATAGATGACATAAAAAGCCAATTGTTTAAAAGCATATAGTCTATCACTGTAATTCCTAAATACATAAAAATAAACACAAACAGTGAAATGGACATAAGGCAGATAGAGAAACCTGTCCAAAGAAGGTTCATTAATTAAGAACCATAGGATTTTAGAGTAAGAAAGGGCTCTAATGAATGAGTTCAACCCCTGCATTTTACACAAAATAAAACTTAGGTCAGCAGAATTTGTTCTTGGTGTGCAGGTGTTAGCTTCAGCTCTGGGTGTGAGGAATCACCCCTAGGAAGAAGGTGTTGAGTAAGAATAAAAGATGATGATAGATAGAACCCCAGGAGTGCTAACTTTTGAAGAGCAGCCCATCCTGGTAGCTGGTAAGTGGTGATGGAGAGGTATCAGGAATACCAAGAAGTATGATGTCATGGGACCCAAGGAAGGAAGGAATTAATAAGCGATTAACTGTGTCAAATGGTCAAAAGATGTCTAAGAAGGTAAGAACTGGAAAATGTTCATTAGGTTTGCTGGTTGTTGACTGGTGGTGACGTGAGAGAAAGCAGTTCCAGTAACACGGTTACAATGGAAGAACATCATGTTTTAAGCAACGTACGGGAGGTAAGAAAGTTAACAGCCAAGGCAGCGACCACTTGCAATAAGCTTGAGGAAAGAGAAAAACGGAGCAGTAGACAAAGAAATGCTTCAGGGAAAACAGTAAAGAATGAGAGGAATAACCGAATGAAACGATTCTGGAGAAGACAAAGGAAACTATAGTCTACGTTCAGGCAGATGGATCAGCCTTGAATCAGAGGAGGTACACAGGTTGCTCTGAGGTAGTTTAGATGGGAGAGGGATGGATATTATACAGCTTGGTGGTTCTCTTAGTGCAATTTTTATTTTTATGTTTAAATTTTTTATCCATGTGAAGTTTATTTTGGTAAATTATCTATGGTTAAAAAGCCCCTTCCCTTAACAGTCCCTTCCCTTATTGCCTATGGTAAATTTCAAGTGAATGAGTAATAAACAGCCAGCCTCAGGCCTAGACCCTTCACTCATGAAGGAAGGCCTTAGACAAGTATTGCTGGCAGCACAGACCTTCCCACACACTCCCTTCCCTTCCTCCTCCACTCACAGGAACAGTTTCCTCATTCTCCAGATCCTTCTACCAGTACAGAAATTAGGTTCTCACGCCATCAGGAAACACTGAGGAGATTAATGGGGAGGAGTTTAACTATCTTCAATCTCGCAAAGGCTGGCAGTTGCTCAGCCTTGACAACTATCTATTTTTCTTTGCTTGGTTTCTGTCAGAGGCAAGAGCAAGCAGTAAGTAGAAGAAAAGGGTGACAGCAGAAAAGAGCACTCTTGAAAAAGAGGGAAAAAAAGACTTAGGGGAGATTACTGCTGAAATCAAACTAGAGAGCCTGGTTAGGACAGAGAGGTTGGTCACAGAATTAAAAGATATGTATTAGTTTGGCTCCCTGGTGGCACAGTGGATAAGCGATCGGCTGCTAAACAAAAGGTCGGCAGTTCAAATCCACCAGCCACTCCTTGGAAATCCTATGGGGCAGTTCTACTCTCTCCTATAGGGTCGCTATGAGTTGGAATCGACTCCACAGCAACGTTTTTTTTTTTTTTAATATATTTGTTAGGATTATGTGGATTACCTGTTGTATTGGATTATCCATTTTATTTCCAAATGGGACCTCCCTCTATACAAATCCACCTAGTAGATATCTGTTTGAGTTCCTTCCTGAGAACTAAAAGCTCTGTGTGCAAAACCAAGTATTGTTCTTTCCTCCAGTAAGAGACTAAGGCAACATTATCTGAAAAGTCATCTTGCCCTGACTTTTTAGCAGAATCTATTTTAGCAATCTTTAACCATTAACACCCAAATATATTTTTCAAATTGGATTAGGTACATGTTCAATTCCACCATTTCACCTTTAATCTTAAAGGTCTACAAACCTTCTTTTAGGTGGGGAACAAAAAAGCCTCTGAATTATCAGTGTTAGCCAGAATCTGATCACTTGAATTCACGCCAGAGGCACCGGCCATAGCTGTCTTGCTTGAAGTCACGCACTCGTAAGTTTTCACCAGTCTTCCCTAAATTTAGACGTGTCAGACAATAGTGCGATCTGTCTCTGGTAAAGATGTATTCATTCAACAAGCGTTTATTAAGCCTCCAACATATTCTTGGTGTTGGGCTGATTGCTAAGAATATCAAGATGAATGAGATATAAAACCTGTCCTTTAGGATATCATACAGTAGAAGGAAAAGAGCAAGTTTTTGTTTTTTTTTAATTTTCACAAGCTGATTTCTTTGGACGTTTGTTTAATATCCGTCCTCAGAATACCAAGACCTCTGATGTAGGCACTGCGTGGTGTGTTATCAGCAAAGTTACTTTATCATGAACAAGAAAAAGGGTACAGAAAAGTTGGTTATTTGAAACAAAATTTCTGGATAAAAAGAAAGTGACTTCATCTAAAAGACCATTACATAAGAACATGAGAAATGCCAACCACCCCTGCCCCACCCAATCCAAGGAGTCAGTAGTAAGAAAGAAGCACACAACAACAACAGCAGCAAGAGCAACAATAACAATAACAAAATCTTACCTGACTTGCCCACTCCTGCTCTCCCAAATATTGCCAGTTTGACCTCTGCACTTTTAGCCATGATGAGTGTTGGTGGACAATTCACTGTTGTTAAAACTAAAGAGCTGAGAAAATCTTTTTGGTTCCAGCCTTTGGCTTCACCATATCATTGCAAATCTTGGCAATCGTAGAAGAGTCTACAATTCTTAAACAAAAGAGAGTTGGGAATTCGTAAATGACTGGAGAAAGGAATTACTCTTAGATAAATATCCACTATATACCAGCCAACATTCACTTTATCAACATTTTCTAACTTGGTCTCCACCACTATCCTGTGAGAGGTGTACAGTAATTTATTGTAAACTATTCAACTAACAAATGGTAGAGCTAGGCATAGAACTTAGGTGTGTTTGGTTCTAAAACATATGTTTTTCACTATACACAATAACGTTTTATAAAATACTTCCTCAAGGAATTTGTTTATGAAGGATTGTTTCTTGGCAATAATCGCTAACAAATGCTTAAAATATGTGAATACATACATTTACCATATGCCTGTAAATATTCAATGTACAAACACCTGTGACGGGGAGACTCATTTTGAAGCCTCTTTTTTTCATTTGGGCGACATAATTTACATTCACATTAGCCAACCCCAGCGTAACACAACCGATTTTGCATTTCAAGGTTAAATTTTACCCCAATTCACACTAGAGCACATGATCAGCCCCCCAAAAAAGACAGGTACGCATGTTACAGGTATTGATACACAATGGCCAGATTATATTTCTATACCCTGCTGGGCGCAATGCCCAAGATACACAAAATATGCCCAAAAGATATACAAAAGTTACCCAAAAGATAAATGCAATACCCTGAGAGTTCTGATTCCTTTTCTACGGACCCACCTCAAGTAAATTAGCTTATGGCATTGTCCTAACACTTGGGACATGGTACTGTAACAATGTAATCAGTACCAAAGGAGACATTGTGGTGCAGTGGTTAAGCACTCAGCTGCTAACCGAAAGGTTGGTTCGAACTCACCAGCTACTCTTTGGGAGAAAGATGTGGTAGACTGCTTCTGTAAAGATCACAGCCTTGGAAAACCTATGGGGCAGCTCTACTCCGTCCTGTAGGGTCGCTATGAGTCAGAATCGACTCAACAGCAATGAGTTTGGTTTTGATAATCAATACCAGTTGCTATCGAGTCAATTCCAACTCATGGAGACCCCATATGTGTCAGAGTAGAACTGTGCTCTATAGGGTTTTCAGTGGTTGATTTTTCAGAAGTATATCACGAAACTTTTCTTCTGAGGTGCCTCTCCATGGACTTGAACCTCCAACTTTTCGGTTAGCAGCTGAGCTCTTAACTCTGCACCACCCAGTGACTCCTTATAACAATGTAAGCACACTTTACATAGATGGATACTTTAGGGATGACACCTGGGGTCATAGTAACATGGAAATGTAAAGTTGGAAAGAATCTTGGGGTCAACTAAAGAATCCTCCAGCCACTGCAGGAATCCTTTATGACCAGCTGGTTACCCAGTGTCTGACTTACCACTTGCCCGCGAGAGGTCGGTTACCTCTGAAGGCTGTTTCCTTTTGAGCCAGGCACCTCCGAGTAGCACTATCTTTCTTATACTGAGCTCTAACCTGTCTCCCTATGACCTCCACTCATTTGTCCTGGTTTTGTTCTATGAAATAACACAAAACAAGTCAACTTTTTCTTTCACTCAGAACTCTTCAAGTAGCCTGGCAGGTACTAGGACCCTTTGCTCCACCCTAGGCTTCTATTTTCTAGGAAAACAAGGCCCAGCATCTTCACTTGTTCTTCATGGGTTGTCTGTTCTGATTTTTGGTGTTTTGACCCTTGTAACTGCTTTTCACCATATGCAGTGCTCTCCTCTGGCATTTGCCATTTCAGCCTCTCTGAAAAAGCATCAGCCAGAAGTACATACATGACTCAAAATGTGACCCGATAGACTGACACAGCAAAAGTTCATTCAGATTTTTAACATCTGTATGTGGACATTATAGGGTCCCTGGATGGCACAAACAGTTTGGGTTTGGCTGCTAACCAAAAGGTTGGTGGTTTGAACCCACCCAGCAGCACTATGAAAGAAAGACCTGGCACATCTGTTTCCGTAAAGAGCACAGCCCAGAAAACTTTATGGAACTCAGATCTACCCTGTAACACATGGGGTTGCCGTGAATCAGAATTAACTTAATATTAACAGTATTAGTTTGTTTTTTGGTTATCTGGACATTGTAGTTGAAGCGTAACATAGCCCTCAGATTAAGGCTCGTATCTTTTACATGAATTGAAGAATCCTCTATTCTGAACTTCTGCAATCAATGTTTTAAACCTAAATACAGGGCTTTACTTTTATCCTTGTTAAACTTAATTGACCCAGGAGGCCTGGTGGTAGTGGTTAAAGCGCTCAGCTGCTAACCAAAGGCTGGCAGTGCCAACCCACCAGCCAGAAAGATGTGACAGTCTACTTCTGCTAAGCTTTACAGCCTTAGAAACCCTATGGGGCAGTCCTACTCTGTCCTACAGGGTCACTATGAGTTGGGATTGACTTGACAGCAGTGGGTTTGGTTTTCTGGTTAAACTTAACTGCATCAGTCTTCATCTATTTTTTCCAGTCTGTCAAGATATTTTTTAAATACAAATCTGTAATCTAGATGTGTTAACTGTTCCTTCCAGCTTTTTATCATCTACAAATTTTCAAAAAGTGCCTCTCGAGAAAGAGAAAGAAAAAAAATAAAAATCCATTTGGAAATGTATTTCTACAGAGACATTAGCAGGCAGTTGTGTTTTTTTTTTTTTTTTTTTTTTTTCATTATGCATTTAAGCCATCAGCCTGTACCTAACAAATTTTGTATTTACTGCTTTCCAAAGTGCCATAGCTTCCTCTGGAGGATGAAAAGGTCAACATTAACATTAGCTGTTGTTTACTTCATCCCCAACGATGAAAAATCTTCTCCGTAATCATTAATAGTACAAAACCCAGAAGCTTTAACATCTGCAATGTGTCCAGTCCCATACTTTGAGCTGAAGATAAAAAGATGTCCTTATTTGTTACTTTATGTGCGTTCATTAAGAAAAGGCCCCTATGTTTAAGACTCAATGCTTCAACGCAGAAGAATCACAGAAGCATACTATATCAAGATATATTAATCATATCATTTCTAAATGAGAATAGTTGCTGGCAAGCATTTCTCTGAAACACAGAACATGCAAGTGTCTGGTGCTTGTGTAAAACAATAATTCGATATTTCATGCAAAACCGTTCATTCCCATGCATCTAAAATCCAAGTAGGCATCTGATTTTTGCTCTATGAAAGTAGTCATCAAATATGATTTTTAAAAAACATTCAAGTTAAATATTTCAGTAGCTTCCAAATAGCCTCAAGGACATCGGAATGTCACATAAGAAAGAGAAATTGAGTGTGTTTTTCATTTATAACCTAATAAAGTTACAGCTGGTTACTGTCAACCTCATGTTCAGAAAAATCACCTGAAGGAAGATTTATAAAACTGACACACATTTTATTTCTAATATGAAAATGTGAAAAATTACATTTGACAAAGATAATAAAGAAAAATGCATAAATTGTAATAAATGGCCTGTTGTCCAGTTTCTAGTTTTCACAATAATTCATAGCCTTAGACCTTCCATAACGTGGATCTAAGAAAACTCACTTATTCTAATGTTGCTGTCCAGAAAGATTCTGGCTGGGTCTAGAAGCTGCCATTCAGTTTTTATGTGGATTGTACTTTATTAGGACAAAAACTTCTGAATTCCTCTCACTCCTAAAGCTAAAGTCACATCTAGATATCAAGGAGATTAAAGATGAAATGAGTTTTTTTTTGTTTTTTTCCTTTCTAAACATAAAGTAACCAAAGGAAAGCTTAGAAAGAAGGGAGGAAATAAAGTTAGCTTCCAAATTCTGTGTTATCATTAATACATTCATTCATTCTTCACTTAATGAGCCTTCTCCTTGTGATGTATAATACACTGTTCGTACATACAAAAAGTGGCTACCTTCCAGGAGCTTACAATCTATTAGACTTATGATATTTAGATCATTAATAACCTTTTTATTATATTATTATTTAAAGAAATGTTTCATTCATAATAAATCATTTCCAAGACTATGTTTATCAAGGATCATGTTTCCTACTTCCTCTTGAGGGGAAAAAAGCATGCAACTTCATAAGCTATTAGCTTTTCTAACTTCTGGATTTATAGTGTCATCTAAATAATGTGCAGCTGTTTAGGGAAGCAAAGAATCTAGTCTGGTCGTGGGAATGAGATTCTCTTTGGGCTACCTCTTCTCTAGCTCTGAAATCAAATTTTCCTGATCACATTACCAGGAATTCTCCCTCATTTTAGCACAACGCAGCTTCACACGGTTAATTGATGAGGTTAATTGTACAAACCCCCTGGCTACAGCGTTGCTCTCAAAGCGACAGGTATCTTGGGCTGATAAACAAACAAGCCCACTTGCTCTCAACCTAGGGAGCAAATGAAGTCTAAGTTAAAAAGGCATTTTCAGCTCAGAGAGCGCTGTCAAACCCTGGGCGCTGGCGCTCACATTTCGCTTTCAGAGAACCCCAAAGCTGCCCTCGGAGCACCCAGTGACCAGGAGTACTGAGCCAAAGGCCGCGCGCTCTGGAGCTCGGAAGGGGTTGCAGGGAGCCTTCCCGAAAGTGCCACCTGGGCACGTGCGTGACACTCACCTGTTCACACTCTGCAGGCCGGGGAGAGCTGCAGTCAACGGCAAGTTCGGATCCAAGCCTACGAACCCCTCCTGCGCTGCGCAGCCCAGTCTGCAGGTTGCGTTCCGAGTTGCTGGGCTGCGAACACGGGTGGAAGTGCTGGTGGAGAAGCCGGGGGTCTCCTCACTCGCTCCGACTAGCGGCCGAAGGACTGCGGCAGACGCGAGCAAAGCCCGACCGAGGCCGCTGCGCTCCGCCGTCGGGATGCTGCAGTGTGGCGCTCCGGCGCCCCCTACTGGGGCCTGGGGCCGGCTCCTCCCGCGCTGCGGTTTCTCTGGATTGAGAGCGTGCCATCACCGGCCTTTTATGTGCCGCACGGAAGACAAGCTTCCCTTTTCCATTCTTCAGTTTTCTGGCCTCTAGGTTCTCGCAGAAGGGCGGCTTTCCTTGGTTAAAACCTTGCGTGTGAATGCATTACTATGTGTTTTCTGTTCCTTATTTTAAATGATCCTCACTATCCCTGGATGGTACGTTTAATTACCCCCGTGATTACCGACAGGAAACTGAAAGAGAAGGTAAAGAACTGATCCAAGGCTAGCAAACAGTGGAATAAAATCCAGGCCGGAATGGAAGCTGAAACATGCTAGGAAAGACATAAATAGTGAACTCACTTGAAATTCATGATTGTATCTTTGAGAAAGTTCCAAAGTTCTCCATACAAGACCAACATTTATAAGATTTGAATTTGAATTTATAAGATTTGAATCACAATCAAAACCTATCAGAGACAGTGCACGTCCGTGTTGTGCTAGACCTGCTTTCACAGCTCTCATTTCATTTATTTGCACCCTCCCTCCCGGGTGTATTATTATTACTATTAGTCTTTCACAGATGAGTAAGGTGAGTTTCCAAAATGTTAAATGATTTCCCAAAGATTATGAAACTCCTGAGCAAAGCAGCCCCACCTGCCTACTTTATTTTTTTCTCCTTCAATTCCAGGTGTTCTTCCTAAGAAACCTGGTGGCCTCCAGAAAACCAGCGCGATTTGGAGCAGACAGGGGCATAGGGATGAGTGAACAGTTGGTGGAAAGGATGTAACCACAGGGGCAGTTTCCAAGCTGTGCTGACTTCAAAAGTCACTATGGCCACAGTTGTGGCTGAGGCTGAATGAATAGTCCGATCTGTGGCAGAAGTGGAAATTACCTACCTATGAAGGGGTTGTCCTGCTAATTCTCTGAGAAAGTTCAAACACTGTATCCTCTGTTACTTTCCTGATCACTAATTTTCCCTCTTCCCTCTTCCAATTTAGATTAAAGGCACAGATTCTATGTCTCATAGCACCTGTGCTCTATCGCTGTGTTTGGGCTGTATGCATTTTTTATTTCTCGGTCTTCTCCATTAAACTTGAACTTCCTGAAGGCAGGAATATATCGTATTTATCTTGTATTCCCATACAAGAATACAACCAGGGGCCCTGGTTGCACAGTGGTTAAGAGCTTGGCTGCTAAACCAAAGGTCGGCAGTTTGAATCTACCAGCAGTTTCTTGAAAACCCTATGAGGCAATTCTACCCTGTCTTACAGGGTCACTATGAGTCGGAATTGACTCAGTGGCAGTGGGTTTGGTTTGGTTTTTTTGGTTGTCTTGTATTCCCAAGGTCCCTGGGTGGCACAGATGGTTTGTGCTTGAATACTAACTAGAAGGTAGGCAGTTCAAACCAACCGAGCAATGCTGCAGAAGAAAGGCTTGCTTGCATAAAGATTACAGCCAAGGAAACTCTACAGAACTCAGTTCTACTCTGTAACATATAGGGTTATCATGAGTCAGAAAGGACTTGGTGGCAATGAGTAGCTCGTATTCCCAGCATCTACCATAGTACCTGGCGCATGTGTTGTTTTTGTTGTTCTTGGGTGCTGTTGAGTTGATTCTGACTCATAGCAACCCCATGTGACAGAGTAGAACTGCCCCACAGGGTTTTCTTGGCTGTAATGAGTTAGAATAGACTTGATGGCACCTAACAACAACAACAATGAAAGCAGATCCCCAGGTCTTTCTCCAGTGGAGCCACTGGGTGAGTTCAAAACACCATAGCGGGTACTCAAAAAATAGTTGTTAAATGAATAAGGTGAAAGAACAAGTTGTGAAAGGATCCATTAGAAATGTTTACATACTGAGTATGGGATAGAATGTCCAGTAAGAAGTTGAACATATGGGTCTGAAATTTAGGATAGAGGCCTGGGATAGGGGTAGAGATTTCAGAGTCTCAGCATGCAGGAAACCTTTGAAGCCTGGGAAGTAAAAAGAATTGCCTGGATAGATTGCACAGAATTATATATTATTCAAATTATATGATATCTTGTGGTATTAACATGTTTAGATCTCACATGTTACCTTCTTTCTCCATCCAATCCTGTGCTCAGGAAAGAATATGATGAAAATAATTAGAATGACCGCAAGTGTGTGTGTGTGTGTGTGTGTGTGTGTGTGTGTGTGTGTGTGCAAGCAACAGAAGACAAAAAGATAAATTGAACTTCAACAAGAGTAAAAAGTTTTGTGCATCAACAAAGTAAAGAGGCAACTTACAAGTGGGAGGAAGTATTTAGGAACTATATATCTGATATAGGATTCTTCAGTACTGCAACTCAACGCTTGAATTTTTCTTCAGTTCTTTCAGCTTAAGAAATGCCAAATATGTTCCTCTCTTGTGGTTTTCTAACTCCAAGTCTTTGCACATGTCATTATAATATTTCACTTTGTCTTCTTGAGCCGCCCTTTGAACTCTTCTGTTCAGCTCTTTTACTTCATCATTTCTTCCTTTTGCTTTAGCTACTTGACATTCAAGAGTAAGTTTCAGATCCTTCTGACATCCATTTTTGTCTTTTATTTATTTCCCGTCTTTTTAATGACCTCTTGCTTTCTTCATGTATGATGTCCTTGATGTCATTCCACAACTCATCTGGACTTCAGTCATTAGTGTTTACTGCATCAAATCTATTACTGAGATGGTCTCTAAATTCAGGTAGGATATACTCAAGGTCATACTTTGGCTCTCGTTGACTTGTTTAATTTTCTTCAGCTTAACTTGAACTTGAATATGAGCAATTGATGGTCTGTTCTACAGTTGGCCCCTGGTCTTGTTCTAACTGATGATATTGAGCTTTTCCATCATCTCTGTCCACTGATGTAGTCTATTTGATTCCTGCGTATTCCATCTGGTGAGGTCCACTTGTATAGTCACCTTTTATGTAGTTGAAAAAATGTGTTTGCCATGAAGAAGTCATTGGTCTTGCAAAATTCTATCATGCAATTTCTGACATCCTTTCTGTCACCAAGGCCATACTTTCCAACTACTGATCCTTCTTCTTTGTTTCCAGTTTTTGCATTCCAATCACCAGTAATTATCAATAAGTCCTAATAGCATGTTCGATCAATTTCAGACAGCAGAATTTGGTAAAAATCTTCAATTTCTTCATCTTTGGCCTTAGTGGTTGGTGTGTAAATTTGAATAACAGTCATATTAACTGTTTTTCCTTGTAGGTGTATGGATATTATACTATTACTGACAGTGTTGGACTTCAGGATAGATCTTAAAATGTTCTTTCTGACAATAAATTCAATGCCATTCCTGTTCAATCTGTCATTCCCGGCACAGTAGCCCATATGATTATCTGATTCAAAATGGCTAATGCCAGTCTATTTCAGCTCACTAATACCTAGGATATTGATGTTTATGTGCTCCATTTCATTTTTGACAATCTCCAATTTTCCTAGATTCATACTTCATACATTCCACGTTCCGATTATTAACAGATGTTTGCAGCTGTTTATTTTGAGTCATGCCACATCAGCAAATGAAGGTCCCAAAAGCTTGACTTCATCCACATCATTAAGGTTAACTCTACTTTGAGGAAGCAGCTTTTCCCCAGTCATCCTCTGAGTGCCTCCCAACCCGAGGGACTCATCTTCCAGCACTATGTCAGACAATGTTCTCCTGCTATTCATAAGGTATTCACAGGCTAATTTTTTTCAGAAGTAGACAGCCAGGTCCTTCTTCATACTCTGTCTCAGTCTGGAAGCTCAGCTGAAACGTGTCTGCCATGGGTGACCCTACTGGTATTTAAATACCAGTGGCATAGCTTCCACCATCACAGCAACATGCAAGCCCCCACAGTACGACAAACTTAAAGACTCATCAAAAGAAGATGGAAGGAATACAGAGAGTCACCGTACCAAAAAGAATTGGTTGACATTCAACCATTTCAGGAGGTAACATGTGATCAAGAACTGATGGTACTGAAGGAAGAAGTCCAAGCTACACTGAAGACACTGGTGAAAAATAAGTCCTCAGGAATTGACAGAATACCAATTGAGATGTTTCAACAAATGAATGCAGCGCTGGAAGTGCTCACTCGTCTATGCCAAGAAACTTGGAAGACACGTACCTGGCCAACTAACTGGAAGATATCCATATTTATGCCAATTCCAAAAAAAGATGATCCAACCGAATGTGGAAATTATTGGACAATATCATTAATATCACATGCAATTAAAATTTTGCTGAAAAACATTCAAAAGCGGTTGCAGCAGTACATAAACAGAGAACTACCAGATATTCAAGCCGGATTCAGAAGAGGATGTGGAACAAGGGATATCATTACTGATGTCAGATGGATCCTGGCCTAAAGCAGAGAATACCAGAAAGATGTTTACCTCTGTTTTATTGACTACACAAAGGCATTCGACTATATGGATCATAACAAATTATGGATAACATTGTAAAAAATAAGACTTCCAGAACACTTAATTGTGCTCATGAGAAATGCATACATAGATCAAGAGGTAGTCATTTGAACAGAACAAGGGATACTGTGTGGTTTAAAGCCAGGAAAGGTATGCATCAGGGTTGTATTCTTTCACCATACCTAGTCAGCCTGTATACTGAGCAAATAATCCGAGAAGCTGGACTATATGAAGAAGAACAGGGCATCAGGATTGGAGGAAGACTCGTTAACAACCTGTGTTATGCTGATAATACAACCTTGCTTGCTGAAAGTGAAGAGGTCTCAAAGCACTTACTGATGAAGATCAAAGACCACAGCCTTCACTATGGATTATGCTTCAACATAAAGAAAACAAAAATTCTCAAAACTGTACCAATAAGCAGCATCATGATAAATGGAGAAAAGATTGAAGTTGTCAAGGATTTCCTTTTACGTGGGTCCACAATCACAACTATGATGGTTAAGATTGTGTGTCAGCTTGGCTCTGCCATGATTCTCGGTGTTTATATGTGATCAGTCCCATGATGCAATCTGCTGTGAGTAACCAATCAGTTGAAAGGGAATTTCCTGGGGGGTGTGGCCTGCATCCAAATATAAGCAGACATTATGGCTTTTTGCTCGCTCTGGATCCTGCAGCTGCCTCCTATTCATCTGACCTCCAGTTCTTGGGACTTGAGCTACCAGCTTATCTGCCAATCCTGGGATTCACTGATTTTCATAGCCTGGGAGTGGAGGCCTGCTTTCAGACCTGCCAAATTGGGATCGCCAGCCCCTGCAGCTATGTGAATCAGGAGAAGCCTCCACAGACTTGGGACATTCCAGCCTCTACAATCACATGAGCTGTTTCTTTGATATAAATCTCTCTATACATATATTTATACACTTTACTGGTTTTGCTTCTCTAGAGAACCCAGCCTAAGACATTTGGTACTGAGAGTGGTTCTAGAGAAACAAAATTGTAAGGATGAGTTTTCTAAATTGGTTCTCAAGTCTGGTTAGTCTTAACAATGTTGATGACTCTGTTTCCAGTGGTAAAGACAGCACTGCTCATCCATGGCATGTGGTGGCAATACAAATACACAAAATATCACCACCAGTAGATCAGGTATTGGTGAAAGGTGAGGCTTGGGGTAAACACATGTGTGATATCTTTCTATAGTTTTGTCAGAATGAGAAGTAAGCTGGTTGGTTGGTCCCACTTTTGCTAGACAAACTGGTGAAAAGAAAGAGATACATTCAGGGCTTCAGAGTCAAACTCAAGTGCCACATAAATGACCTAAAGGCTTCCACTTGTGCTTTGAAAGAAAACCTTATTTCTTGTAGTAACAGAGTGGAAATTGCTGAAAACCAAACCCAGAGTCTTATTGTAAGAGTGGCTGAATTACAACGCCAGCTCAATTGCCAACCTCAAGAAGTGTCTAGAGTTAAAGTAAGGGCATTGATTGGGAAGAAATGGAATCCTGAAACTTGGAATGGGGACATATGGGCAGATAGTCAAGAAGCTGGGACACCGAACCCCTAAATTCTGTTGAATCACTTCTGCCAGGAGAACCACTCCCACCTGAAGAGATTACTTCATGTTTGTCCGGAAAACCGTTAGCCCCTCCACTCCCATCTAATGAGATTAGCCTTAGCCCAGCTGCCTCTAAAGAGCCCTTGCCTGAGTCATTGCCTGAGGCATCACCTGATGCTTTACAAGACAATGCTGAATGGTCTCAAAACAATTCCACACTACCAATCCTGGCTTCTAGACCTATAACTAGACTTAAGTCCCAGTGAGCCCCAAAAGGTGAAGTACAAAGTGTAACCAGGAGGAGGTACGCGGCACTCCAAAAGAACTCCTTGACTTTCTAATATGTACAAACAGAAACCTGGGGAATATGTGTGGGAATGGCTATTAAGCGTATGGGATAATAGTGCAAGGAACATAAAGATAGAACAGTCTGAGTTTATTGATATGGGTCCACGAAGCACAGATTCTTTATTCAATGTTTCAGCTCGAGAACTTAGAAAGGATCTAATAGTTTATTTGGTTGGTGTCATGGTTTGAATTATATCCCCCCAAAAATGTGTGTATCAGTTTGGCTAGGCCATGATTCCTGGTACTGTGTGATTTTCCTGTATGTAGTAAAACCTGCCTCTATGATGTTAATGAGGGAGGATGGGTGGCAGTTGTGTTAATAAGGCAAGACTGGATCTACAAGACTGGATTGTGTCCTGCAGCAATCTCTTGAGATATAAAAGACAGAAGTGAGCAGAGAGTTAGGGGACCTCATACCATCAAGAAAGCAGTGCCGGGAGCAGAGTGCAGGGGTCCCTGCGCTGAGAAGCTCCTAGTCCAGGGGAACACTGAAGAGAAGAAGGCTGACAGAGAGGAAAAGCCTTCCCCCGCAGCTGATGCCCTGAATTTGGACTTTTAGCCTACTTTGACTATGAGGAAATAAACTTCTCTTCATTAAAACCATCCACTTATGGTATTGCTGTTATAGCAGCACTATATGACTAAGACAGTTGGGTTGCTGAAGCATGGATTATGAGGTGACCTACACTAAATCAAGTTGAAGTAGCAGACCTGCCTTGGTATACTGTGGAAGAAGGTATCCAAAAGCTTAGGGAAAGTGGCATGCTAGAGTGGATTTATCAGGTTAGACTCACAGACCTACACATGGAGTGCCCAAAGGACACATCTTTTACCACAACTGTGAGGAAAAAATTTCTGAAGGGAACTCCAGCATCCTTGAAGACTGCTGTGATTGCTATTTTATGTAAATCTGATTTGACAATGGGAACTGCCTTAACTGAATTAAGACACCTAACTACAATGGGGCTGATTGGACCCCGTGGTAGTAGGGGCCAAGTGTCTATACTCAATCGACAAAGACAAGGCGGACATGGTTACAGTAATGGACAGCGGAGTCAAAGTAGTAATCAGAATAGTCTGACTTGTATGGACTTACGACATTGGCTACTTAGTCATGGTGTGCCTAGGAGTGAAATAGACAGCAGATCTACTAAATATTTACTTGATCTGTACTAACGGATGAATTCTAGGTCAGGTGAACAGCAGTCTAACTCAAATTGCCAGAATAGAGAGTTATGGTCCCTCAATCAATTCCCAGATTTGAGCGAGTTTAAAGACCCACAACCCCTTGAATGAAGGGGAGGCTGGGTTCCCTTGAGGAAGGACTCCAATACACTGCCAAAAATTTTTACTGTTAATCTTTCTCCTAGACTCAGAGTTTTGGGGAGTTACTGGATACTGGCTCTGAACTGACTCTAATTTCAGGAGACCCAAAACGTCACTATGGCCCACCAGTCAGAGAGGGGGCATACAGAGGTCAGGTTATTAATGGAGTCTTGGCTCATGTTCATCTCACGGTAGGTTCAGTGGGTACCCGAACCCATCCTGTAGTGATTTCCTCAGTTCAAGAATGCACAATTGGAATAGATACACTGAGCAACTGACAGAACCCCAACACTGGATCCCTGACAAATACAGTAAGGGCTATTATGGTAGGAAAAGCCAAGTGGAAGCCATTAGAACTGCCCCTACATAGGAAAATAGTAAACCAAAGGCAATACGGTGTTCCTGGAGGGATTATAGAGATCACTGCCACCATCAAGGACTTGAAGAATGCAAGGGTAGTGATTCCCAACACATCCCCATTCAATTAGCCTATTTGGCTTATGCAAAAAACAGATGGATCTTGGAGAATGACAGCAGATTACTGAAAACTTAACCAGGTGGTGACTCCAATTGCAGCTGCTGTTCCAGACATACTTTCATTGCTTGAACAAATTAGTACTTCTCCTGGTACCTGGTATGCAGCTATTGATCAGGCTAATGTCTTTTTCTCCATACCTGTTTCAAAGGACCACCAGAAGCAGTTTGCCTTCAGCTGGCAAGGCCATCAATACACTTTCACTTGCCTACCTCAGAGCTACATCAACTCTGCAGCCCTATTTCATAATTTAGTCTGCAGGGAACTTGATTGCCTTTCCCTTCCACAAGACATCACAATGGTCCATTAAATTGATGACATTATGCTGATTGGATGTAGCAAGGAAGAAGTGTCAATGACTCTGGACTTATTGGTAAAACATTTGTGTGCTAGAGGGTGGGAAATTAATTCCACGAAAATTCAGGCACCTTCCACCTCATTGAAATTTCTAGGGGTCCAGTGGTGTGAGGCATGTTGAGACATTCCTTCTAAAGTGAAGGATAAGTTATTGCATCTGGCTGCTCCCACAACTAAAAAGGAGGCACAATGCCTAGTGAGCCTCTTTGAATTTTGGAGGCAACATATTCCTCATTTGGGTGTGATACTCTGGCCTATTTATCAAGTGACTCGAAAAGCTGCTAGTTTTGATTGGGGCCCAGAACAAAAGAAGGCTCTGCAACAGGTTCAGACTGCTGTGTAAAGCCATTCTGCCACTTGGGCCATATGATCCAGCTGATCCAATGGTGCTTGAAGTGTCAGTGGCAGATGGAGATGCTATTTGGAGTCTTTGGCAGGCCCCTATTGTGAATCACAGCGCAGATCTTTAGGATTTTGGAGCAAAGCCCTGCCATCTTCTGCAGATAACTACTCTCCTTTTGAGAAACAACTTTTTGCTTGTTAGCCAAAACAACTTTTGGCCTTAGTAGAGACTGAATTCTTAACCATGGGACATCAAGTCACCATGCAGCCTGAGCTGCCTATCCTGAACTGGGTGTTGTCTGACCTACAGAATCATAAAGTTAGACGTGCACAACAGCACACCATCATTAAATGGAAGTGGTATATACGAGATCAGGCCCAAGAAGGACCTGAAGGCACAAATAAGATGCATGAAGAAGTGGCCCAAATGCCCATGGTCTCCACTCCTGTCACATTACCTTCCATCTCCCAGTCTGCACCTATGGCCTCACGGGGAGTTCCTTATGAACAGCCGACTGAAGAAGAGAAAACTCGTGCCAGGTTTACAGATGGTTCTGTGCGATATGAAGGCACCACACGAAAGTGGAGAGCAGCAGCACTACAGCCCCTTTCTGGAACCTCCCTGAAGGACAGTGGAGAAAGGAAATCCTGTCAATGTGCAGAACTTTGAGCAGTGCACCTGATTGTTCACTTTGCTTGGAAAGAGAAATGGCCAGATGTACAATTGTATACTGATTAATGGGCTGTGGCCAACGGTTTGACTGGATGATCAGGGACTTAGAAGGAACATGATTAGAAAATTAGAGACAAGGATTTATGGAGAAGAGGTATGTGGATAGGCCTCTCTGAATGGGCCAAAGAAGTGAAGATATTTGTGTTTCATGTGACTGCTCACCAAAGGGTGACCTCAACAGAGGAGGATTTTAACAATCAAGTAGATAGGATGACACGTTCTGTGGAAACCAGTCATCCTCTTTCTGCAGCTACTCCTATCATTGCTCAATGGGCTTATGACTAAAGTGGCAACGGTGACTTACAGGCAATGTGGCACTATAGACAGAAGCAGCATGCCATCCCTTCACAGCAAAGATCTGAAAAACTAAGTCAAACAGAGAAAAATGGCAATCCTGAAACCCTAAGCATCAAATGAAGAGATAAAGAACTCACCCAAGCACCGAATGGAATAAGAAACTGACAGAGAACAGAGAGTGAGGAGAGATACATGCAGAGGTCCCCTATCAGCTAACGCAGCACAGATCCGCCATCTTGGACTCCTATCAGATATCAGCAAACAGGGGGTACAAGAAAGCATCTTCACGGAGCTTCCAGCAGGAGACAGAACAACTGGTAACCAATGAGATACACTTCCCCACCCCCCACATTTCTTCACCCCCACTTGGCCTCCTCTGCTTCCTGAAGCCACAGTCTCGTGGCCAGGAATCACTGACCTCACCCTGGTGTCACTTGGGTTCCACTGCCCACAGTGGCCGGCTCCCTGAGTGCCATTTGTTGGCTGTTGGTGTTGCTTTTTTCTGCTTCTTTAGATTTCTTCTTTACCTCTCACCACCACTACCCCTCCACACCCCATCTCTCAAATACCTGGCTCCAAGTGCCATCTTTGCTTTTTTCTGAAAGGCTTGTGAAACACTGCTCGACTGTGAAAATGCTTCCCAGCCCGTGCTTCCATGCTGGTGGGATCCCCGGGGCTTTTTGTTTGTTTGTTTGTTCTGATTTG
>NW_004444120.1:4176135-4212601 GCF_000243295.1 Trichechus manatus latirostris
TTTTTTTTTTTTTTTTGATTTTTTTTTTGGTTCCTTTGTTTTGTTTTCTCTCTCTTTTTCCCTTTTTGTCTTTCTTCATTTCTCAGTTTCCCGTCTATACTTGCCTTCTCTTCCTGTCTCCTGAATACCTGATGCTGTGTGACACCTTTACCCCTTCTAGCCAGGCTGCACTTCATGGCCTGGGAGCTACTTCACGAGTCCTCGCAGCTACACCAGTGGAATCCCTGGGGGCTTTTCTTTAGTTTCTAATTTTTATTTATTCATTTTTTTCTTTTCTTTTTTTCCCTCCATTTCTCAGTCTCTCATCTCTCCACTCCAACAGCAAGCTCCCTCAGTGCTCTTTTTTGTTTGTTTGTATGTTTTTGGCTCCTGTTCCTCTCTCCTCTTTCCCGTACCCATCTTAGCTCCACACTTCATAATCTACCCCTCCTTCCTGCTTACCTGCACCATGCGCTGAACATCACACCCTACACAACACTGGCACGGACTACTGGAACCTGCCCTGCAATGATTCTCAGCCCAACCTGTCAGCCCTATTATGTTCCATAAACAATCCATCCTAGCAACTACCCTTCAGCTGGACCTGCCCTGCTGTACCATACCTGAATGACTGACTCTGTCCATTGGAGAAGGAGGTGAAAAGTATCGTGCCCACAGATGAGCAAACAGCAAAGAATGCACAGCCCACCTGCTCAGACATAACCAAATAAAACAAAAAAGCAGGATGAAACAAACAAATCTGTAATCAATAAACGAAGAAAGTAACTACTGAATGTCCTGAAGACAGCAGACAGTATCAAAACATTTACAAAAACAGGACAGGATGGTTCCAGTAGGCGTCCCAAATAAAACACCAGATGACTTTCCAGTAGAAGAAAAGGCACTAGAACTAGCTGATAGGGAATTCAAATCTCTAATATTCAGAGCTATCCAAGAGTTGAAACAAAAAGCAGACAAAAATGAGGAAAAAATAGACAAATTCATGGAAAAGGCAGACAAATTCATGGAAAATACAGACAAAAAATGGGGGAATTCAGGAAAATAATAAAGTCGCAAAATGCTAAAATAAATTCACAAGTAGAAATCATACAAAAACAACAATTAGAAGTCCAAAAGATAAATAACAAGATTTCAGAAATGGACAGTGTCATAGAAGGGCTGAGGAGCAGGTTTGAAACCATGGAAGACAGGTTCAGCAAAATTGAAGACAAATGCTTGGATAAAACTGCTTGAGAAAAAAATCAGAAAAAAAGAACAAAGAAAAATGAAGAAACCCTGAGAATTATGTGGGATACAATCAAAAGCAAAAATTTGCAAGTGATTGGAGTTCCAGAAGAGGGGGAGAAAACAGAGGGGATCTGTCTTAGTTATCTAGTACTGCTCTAACAGAAATACCACGAGTGGATGGCTTTAACAAAGAGAAGTTTAAGTTTATTCCCTCACAGTAAAGTAGGCTAAACGTCCAAATTCAGGGTGTCAACTCCAGGGGAAATCTTTCTCTCTCTGTCAGCCTTCTCATTGATGTTCTCTTGGACTAGAAGCTTCTTCATGCAGGGACGAATGAAATAAATAGAAATAAATAGAATAAAAGAATGAATACCTATAATCTGTGGCCAATTAAGCATGAAATAAATAGTAATTTTTGGTTTAATATTTCATCTGGCTAACTGTCCCTGGCTTAGACTCTCCAAAATTCTAATTAAAACACAAAATAAGACATTAATAAGAATGGAATATCAAACCAACAGCAAAACCTAGAACCAACACTCAGTGTATTGACAGAGGCTGAGATAAATACCCACTCACTAAAAAGCTAACATAGTGTCTAGTCCTTGTATGAAACAGAGCAAACTATGATCCGGGAGGAAGGTTGAAAATGCTCATCAACTACTCCCTGGCATCTCTCTCAAAGCTGCAGAATACAAAAAGCACTTCAACATGTCTTTTAGGGGAATACAATTCAATCCATAACACAAGCCAAGAAATGCCAGGTGCTACCAGAAGCTGAAAGAGGCAAGGAGTCTCTGCTAGATCTTTGCGGGGAGGGAAGGGGTAGCATGGCCCTGCCAACATCTTGATTCAGAACATCTGGCCCCCAGAGCTGTGAGAGAATACATTTCTGTTGTTAAGCCACCCAGTTTGTTACAGCAGCCCTAGGAAACTAATATGCTATGTTTTAAAGATATTTTCAAGCCACTACATGTGGTTCCATCTCATTAATTTTAACTGTGGTATGGTATTAAGGAACTATGTACAAACACGATTTATTGAACCACCTAAAGAACCATATTTTAAATAAGGAATAGTATTCTTCATTTTTAAAAGTGAAGTAAATCCATATATCCTGACATAAAAAAATTTCCAATGCAAAGATTTTTGCAATACATAAAACATACCATTTATGTAAAACAAAAAGCATAAAACAATCTCTATCATTTCAAGGTGAACACACAGACAAAATTGCATAGTAAATGTACGAAGGCTACAAAACAGATGAAAGCAGTTATCTCCGGGAAGTGTCTGGGATTGGGGTTGGTGGACAAAGGGGATGTTAGGCTTATCTGTAATGTTTTAGTTTGCTTTATTTAGTGTATCTTATAATTAATATGTATTTAGTATAATATAGTTATTATATTACTTGGAAAATAAAGTTTGTATTGTCCTCTAAGAAAAATAAAGAAAATATAAAGATAATAGTGTGTTCTGGAGATAGTTGGAAAATCTTGTCAAGGAAAATTGGTCCATATGTCACTAAATGATTAGTGCAAAAACATAGATGTAAATGATTGGATTCTATGGAGTTATATCGCTTACATGAACACTGCCAATATGCCTCATGCACTTTTCTCCAATAGTTGGGAATAGTATTTTAGCCAGCTTGCTCATGAAGGGTGATGATGGGAAGGCATGAAAGTATATTGAAAGATGCTGTCATTCATGTCAAATTCTGAGTCTGAAAACAGGAGCCAACCAGCTGTTACTCGTACTGTTGTGGTTGTGTGCTGCAAGTCAATTCCAACATATAGTGACCCCATGTGACAGAGTAGAACTGCCCCATAGCGTTTTCTTGGCTGTAATCTTTACCTAAGCAGATTGCCAGGTCTTTCTCTCACAGAACTACAAGGTGAGTTCCAACTGCCAACCTTTTGGTTAGCAAGCAGCTGAGCACTAGCTATTGCTCCACCACGGCTCCTTTCAATCATACAAGTTCCTGGCATATTAGTGCTACCACAGGTCTAACTGCACAAAGGGCCCACTTTCCTAAAAGCTTGATTCCAGGGCAGTCTCCTTTAGGTCTCCTGGCTGTAGGTACCCTTTGCCACATTTCACATATAGTTTACCTTTATTTCTTTTTCTCCTTTAGCGGAATGGTAACATCAGTAGATGGTATGGCTAGAGCTTTTGACAAACACCAAGATTTACAAATTATTTGTTAATTTAAGCTCAGAATTTCAGAGGCAGATATACCAAAAAAAAGTTAAACAAACTAAAAGCTATTTCTAAGTGTTTACCAAAAGCTTTGGGAGAAAGAAACTTCCTTTACATTTTCGTAGCCTAAAAGTCTGCAGTTAAAATGAACTTTTAACTAATACAAGAACTAAGAATTCTTTAATTCCTGATACAAAGAAGTATTGTCACAGCTGCAAATGGAGTAAGAATCACCTGGCACGGCAAAAGAACATCAATAAAACTTGGATTATGTCAGAAAGTGAATCTGGATCCAAGAAGCAGAGAGTTAGTTCTCCTAGCTAAGCTGCCACTAAGGCTTTTACTAATTCTCTAATAGGGTTGAATTGCAAAGCAATGTCAAAATACTACTGAGCAATATGTTCAACTGTATATAATTATCCCTGGATTCACAACATAATACAATTGTTGTCAGATTACATATTTTCAATTTCATCATAAGTTCTTGAGTTAAAGAACTTCCCCAGAAGTTCTAGACTAGGTACTAGTTGTCATCCAGTCATTTCCGACTTGTGGCCACCCACTGTGTGTCAGAGTAGAACTGTGCTCCATAGGGTTTTCAATGGCTAATTTTTCAGAATTAGATCACAGGTCTTTCTTCAGAGATGCCTCTGGGTGGACTCGAACCTCCAACCTTTTGGTTAGCAGCCAAGATTGGTAACAACTGTACCACCCAGGGACTCCCCTGGACTAGGTAGACACCCACCTAACATTTCGTTAAGATTCTGCAAATCCAATAAGCAGATCTCCTATCAAAACTATCTTTTTAAAGTTTGTGTTGTTTAAAAGTTTATGTCTGTGTTGTTGTACATCCCATTGTCTGATGAATGTACAATTAAAGAGGATGAATTAGATATTTAGAGGTTTTCAAGTGTGCTGATCCTGGTTGGTAGAAGAGAAGAAGAATGAATATCAGAAGATAGGCTCTTGGTTTACACACTTTTCAAAGAGAGACAGAAAGAATTTACAATAACAAGTTATCTAAAGCAAATTCTGAAAGAACAGGGGATGGGGGAGCATCTTCCCTTATTTTCAACAGGGACAATTAAAATCTATTATTTTCAGTTTGTATTTGTCCTTCCATCACTAAAAGAACTCCGGTTACCTGTTTAGGGAAAGACCTCACAGACGGCATTATCTTCTGACTTTATAATGAACCATGGCCCGCCTTTTGATCTTCAGTGTTCAGAACTGATTGAACTTAGGTAACTCACATTAATCAAACTTATAAGAGATTGAAACATATACATCAGGTTATTTATTGAATTTTAATGGGCTACATCAATTTCTAAATAAGGAAGACTGGAGAAGAATTAATGACTTTAAATTATGGTGTTGGTGAGGAATATTGAATATACCATGGACTGCCAGAAGAACAAACAAATCTGTCTTAGAAGAAGTACAGTCAGAATGCTTCTTAGAAGCAAGGATGGTGAAACTTCATCTCATATACTTTGGACATGTTATCAGGAGGGACCAGTCTCTGAAGAAGGACATCATGCTTGGGAGAGGGTCATCAAAGAAGAGGAAGACCCTCAACAAGATGGATTGACACAGTGGCTGCAACAATGGGCTCAAATACAATAATAACAATTGTAAGGATGATGCAGGACCAGACATTGTTTCATTCTGTTGTACATAGGGTCGCTATGAATTGGAACAAACTCCACGGCACCTAACAATTACAACAACACATCAATTTCTGCTGACCATAAAATCTGTGTTCCCCATTCAGGTCACTGTCTTCCTGGATATCCTGAATATCTGGAAGCAAAAATAATATCCGCTAGGGCTCTAAATGGAAACCCTGGTGGTGTAGTGGTTAAGTGCTATGACTGCTAACCAAAAGGTTGGCAGTTGGAATCCACCAGGTGCTCCTTGGAAACTCTACGGGGCAGTTCTACTCTGTCCTATAGGGTCGCTATGAGTCAGAATCAACAGCAAAGGGTTTTTTTTTAAGGGATCTAAATAAAGTAAAATTGGCACAATGGAATATTTCATCCAGAGTATACAATGGCAAATTGTGCTCCATTCTTTTAAATTTTTAATTAGGTTTTTGCATTCTTTTCTCATTAAATTGAGAAATATATACCAGTTGTACATATGCATTGGGACAGATTTATCTGTATATCTAAAATCTACCGTACATGCTGTTAACCTAACTATACTAGCCCCAGGATGGAGTCATGTATGCTAAACTCCATACCATCAAACTGAAACCTAGCTAGTTTCTATTTCCTGTAAATGCCTGATCTTCCCAAGAGCCGAAACCTAGGTAAACAATCTGAGATTGCCACCTCAGCTATAGCATATGACCTGGTTACAACAGTTCCCAATATGCCATGTAAGTAAAAGTAGCTTGAATTAATCAATCACTGTTTGCCTAGTGTTACTTTCTTGTTCTTACACCACTTTGCCTATATAAGTTTGGTCTCTTCCACTTCTCCTTTGGAAATCTTGTCTGACTTCCAGACCAGATACCCCCCAATTCATGAATTGCAAGTAAAGGTTATGAATTCATAAATTTAATCTTGTGGAAATTTTATTTTTAAAAATGCAGAAAATAGACCTGGCTTCTCTTTTTCTCTTTTTTTATCTCTATTCTGTTCTCTTTCTCTGGAGAGGATATAATAAGTGTGATTAAGCAGTAGTGTTCTTAATTACAATCAAAGTCCATACTAGTTTGGAATTTCAAAGTTCTGTGGTGAAATGAGTTCCTTTATGTGGACTTTGGTCTTTGTTCTTCGGAAAAACTGCTTGAGAGATTTTTCCCCTAATCCCTGAGGAGTTATCTTTCCCCTAGTTTTCTAGCTAAGAGGGTTTGTTACTTTTGTCCAGGTTGATTGACATTTCCTGGGCAAGCTGTAAACAACCTGACTTTTTGTCTGGCCCTGGGCTGCAGCCTGCCCTGTGACTGGTATGCACCTTGCAGGGACTGGTCAATAGACTATGCAAATGAAGTATCTGTAGCCTACCATGCAAATGAAGGGTCTGTGGCCTACCAAGAGAGGATTGGTCAGTTCGTGGCCCTGGTGAGAGGGCCATGCTTTGCAACTGATGCGGAGTTTATAGACAAAAAATAGCCTATCCCACAGAGGTTTTTGAGAAGACAGAAGAAGGAAGAGAAGCAGTAGGAAGAAGCGAAAGTAAGAAAGAAGAGAGAAGCAGAGAGAAAAAGGAAGCAAGCAACCTCCTAAAAGAGCTGCAACATGGGTGAAGGGCTGTAACACTGAAGATAGCAAGAGGCCCAGAAGGGGCCCAGTTGCAGAGTTAGCGGTGACAAATGGTAGGGCCAAGAGGTGCCTGTCCTCAGGGGGCTGAGAGGAGGCTGGAGGTGGAGAGAAGCTGAAAGAACTGCCCTGCACTGAAGAAGGGAGACGTTGTCCACAGGCTTCATGATCCTGAGTTGTAGCCTGTTGATCCTCCTGATTCTGAGTCATACCCTGTTGCTTGCTTAATAAACCACTTACCTGTAACTATGGTCTGTGAGTTCTGTGTGGCCGTTGAATGTATTATACAACCCAGTAGAGAAGTAGAGAGTGCTGTGAGGAGGATGACTGGTGTCAGGATTGGTAAAAAGGTTCGAGAGTAGAGGTATGTCTGACCTCCACCTCATAGGAATTAGCTTTGGGCTGATTCTGGTCATTATCCCCTTGAAGTTAGACAGGTTCTGATACTACTACTCCTACTCCCTCCATTTTACAGACTTTTCAACAACCTTCCATCAACCAATTATAGATAATATACAGGTTTCTTCTGACATCCATTATTTAATTAATACAGATTTCACTAGTTTAACTCCCAGCAGGCGAAGTTATTTCCCTTTCTCCCAAGCTTTCCATGGCACACCTCCCTGTTGCCTGCATTCGTGAGCAACCTTGTTCTGATCACTCCCTAACATGAAGGCTGGGATACCAACTTTAGGATTATTCCCCTTCCATGGCGTATTTCACTCAGCATACCTTTATTATGAGGAAGCACTATTAACACAGTATTATTGACTTGTTTAAGAAATACTCACACATAAAATAATCATTAAATCTATAGACAGTATGAAAGTCGTGTCTTTCTGCAGATAAGCACAGTATTTAGAGTGCTCATCTTCTCTAATATGTTGGAGTCAGGGATTCTAGTGTTTCAGAGCCTCTGCCTAGCTTGCTGCCTTTAGGTTTCACATAACTACATTCCTTGATCTTCAACTTTCGAGAAACACTTTTGAGAACTTAGCTTTCATCATTCTCCATTACCTTGTAGCGTTCCATAAGATGTGACCCTTAGTCTCGGGAGACTAGGGTGATCTTTTTTCACAAAGCCCTCATTGTTATAATGAGGGAGGTTTTCCATTGTCTCTTCTATTGTTATAGATAGGGAGGTTTTTCATTGTTGTAAATATCTTTAGCAACCATGGTGGAATAAGAAGAGTCAGATGTGGGTGTTCCCTGGAACACTCTACCCATTACTGATTTAAACTTGCACTTTATAGTGAAGTGAACTTCACTTTATGCCTACTTATTAAGCATCCTCAGGCCTACCATATATGGATGAAAACCATCACTTGCTGCTTTATAAAATTTTGCTTCTAATATTTTGTGACAACATACTTATGCTACTTTTGATTAAGGGAATGGCTTATTTTGAGATTTAATAGTAAGGATTTTTTGACAGCAAGAACAGAATATGGGACTATTTAATTTTTACTATTTCTATCTCTGCGTAGATAAACTCTGTAAAGGTTCAGCTGTTGTTTGTTCCTACATTTTGATATAAAACAACAGGTTTAAAATCTGGAACACAGATAACCATCAGACTAAAATGATCACTACAAAACTTCCCAATATGCCTGTCATGGATTGAGTCGTGTCCCCCAGAAATGTCTGTCAACTTGGCTAGGTCATGATTATTTCCAGTATTTTATGACTGTCTTCCATTTTATCATCTGATGTGATTTCCCTTTGTGATGCAAACTCTATCATCATAATGTAATAAAATGAATAGCAGCAGTTATATTGATGAGGTCTACAAGATTGGACAGTGTCTTAAGCCAATCTCATTTGACATTTAAAAGACAGAAGCAAGCAGAGAGACAGGGGGACCTCATACCACCAAGAAAGGAGTGCCAGGAGCATAGCAGTGGCATAGCAGTTAAGAGCTAGTCTGCTAACCAAAAGGTCAGCAGTTCAAATCCACCAGGCGCTCCTTGGAACCATACAGGGCAGTTCTACTCTGTCCTATAGGGTCGCTATGAGTCAGAATCGACTCAACGGCAACAGGTTATGCCCTAAATGTTTTCCTTATATTATCCTTTTGTAAGTAATAGTTTATTGAGTTTTTGGTGAAAGTTTATACAGCAAGTTAGGTTCCCATTTGACAATTTCTATACAAGTGGTTCAGTGACATTAATTATATTTGTCACAATGTGTCAACATTCTCTTTAACTGTGTTCTGTTTGTTTCATTTCCAGTACTCTAGTTTCCCTGCCCCCTTATCTTCTCATCTTTGCTTTTGAACTTTTGTTGTTTTGAACTTTTTGTTTTGCTTTTTGTTGACTTTTTGGTCTCATACAGATGGTTTTTAAGTAGAGCACCAGTCTTACAGGTAATATCCTTTATTTTGTGTGCCACCCTGCTATTTCGCTAAAAGGTTATCTCAGGGTAATAGACTCAGTTCTAGCCTTACAGAGTGTCTCAGAGCGATAATCTCAGGGAGTCCTCTCTTCTTTACTGATCCAGTTTGTCTGACTTTTTTTTTTAAATACGAATTTGAGTTCTGCTCCACATTTTTCTCCCATTCTATGTGGGACCATCTGTTATGGCCCCGGTCAGAACAGTCAGTGATGGTAGCCGGGCACCATCTAGTTATTCTGGTCTCAGGGTAGATGAGGTTGTGGCTTGTGTAGACTTGTTTCTTCTCTGAGATTTTGGTTACTTTCTTACTGTTTTGCTCCTGATGAGTAGAGACGAGTAGTTAGCTGTATCTTAGATGGCTGCTCACAAGCTTTTAAGACCCCAGATGCTACTTACTTCACTAGGATGCAGATCATAATTTTCACGAACTATGTTATGCCAGTTGACTGAGCTGTCCCATGAGACTATGGTCCTAAGCTTTCAAACTCAGAAAAACAATCTTGGAAGATGTTTGGTTATGTCTGAGGAGTATCCATATTTGTGTCTTCAATAAATGTATGTGCCTGCACCCACATGTTTGTATTTACATGTACCTATATTTGCTTCTATCTGTTCTCTTCTATGTACACACCTGTACCTACCCATATACCAATATTCTATATCCATCCATATGCGCTTAAAACTCGTTTTTACTTTAGTTGTGCTGTGCTCACTACATCCACATTTGGTACCACTTTTCCCATCACCAAAAATAACAAGTCTCTATGATATAAAGTGTACTTTCTCCTCTCCCTTCCTCTCTCTGGTAACCACCAGTGAACATTGGTCTCTATATATATCTATTCTTGTCTCTTTATAAAGGAGGGATCATGCAATATTTGTCCTTATATGCTTGACTTATTTCACTTAGCATTATGCCCTCCATGTCCATCCATGTTGTAATATATTTCATGGACTCATCGTTCTTTACGGTTGCAAATTATTCTATTGTATGTATTACCACAATTTGTTTATCCATTCATACATTGATGGGCACTTTGGTTGTTTCCATTTATTGTGAATAAAACAGCAATGAACATAGATGTGCATATGTCTGTTCATGTCATTATTTTTAGGCCTCTAGGGTATGCTCCTAGGAGCTGGACTGCTGGATCACAGGGTAGTTCTGTATCAAGTTTTTTGAGAAAGCACCATACTGTTTTCCATAGTGGTTGTGCCATTTTACAGTCCCGCCAGCAATGGATAAGAATTCCAGTCCTCCCACATCCTCTCTAACATTTTTAGTTATCTATTTTTTCTTAATCAGTACCATTTTAGCCAGAGTAAGATGGTACTTCATTGTAGTTTTGATTTGCATCTCTTTGATGGCTAGTGATGGTGAATATCTTTTCATGTTTGCTGGCTGCTTGGATGCCCTGTTTGGTGAAGATTCTGTTCATGTCCTTTGCCCATGTTGTGATTGGGTTGTCTTTTTGTTGTTGAGTTGTCACAGTTTTCTATAGATTTTAAAGATTAAACCCTTATTTGATAAGTCATTTCCAAAGATTTTCTCCCACTCTGTAGTTTGCTTATTTACTCTGTTAATAAACTCTTTTGATGAGCATAATTTTTTAATTTTTATGAGGTTCCATTTCTATATTTTGTCTTCTATTTGTGCATTTGTTGTAATGTTTGTTATCCTATTTTTACAAAAGATTTGATCCCATAGTTTTCTTCCTATGTTTTCTTCAAGGAATTTTGTAGTTTTACATTTAACATTTAGGTCTTTGTCTGATCCATTATGAGTTAGTTTTTGTGTATGGTGTGAGGTATGGGTCCTGTTTCATTTTTCTGCAGGTGAATATCCAGTCTTGCCAGCACCATTTATTAAAGAGACTGTTCCTGCCCCACTGAATGGACTTTGAGCCCTTGTTGAAAATAAGCTGTCCATAGATGACTGGGTTTAATTTTGAACTCTCAATTCTTTTCCTCTGGTCTATGTTTCTATCATTGAACCAATATCAGGCTGTTTTGATTACAGTGGCGATATAGTATGTTTTGATACCGGGGAGTGTGAGGCCTCCTGCTTTGTTCTTTTCCTTCCATATTTCTTTTGCCATTCAGAGTTTCTTTCCTTTCCGTACAAAGTTAGTCATTAGTTTTTCCATTTCAGTAAAGAATGTTGGGATTTGTACTGGGATTGCATTGTAACTGTACATTGCTTTAGGGAGAATTGACATTTGCACTATATTAAGTCTTCTAATCCATGAGCACAGGATATCTTTCCATTTTTGTAGGTCTCTTTTAGTCTCTCGTAGTAGTGTTTTATAGTTTTCATTGTATAAGTCTTTTATGTACTCGGTTATGTTAATTCCTAGGTATTTTATTGATTTGTGGGCTATTACAAATGGTATTGTTTTCTTGATTTTTTTTTTTGTTTTGAGTACTCTTTGATAGTGTAGAGGAACCCAGTTGATTTTTATATTGATCCTGTATCCTGCAATTTTGCTAAATTCTTCTATTAGTCCCAGCAGTTTTCTTGTGGAATCTTTATAGTCTTCTATAGGGTCACTGTGAGTCGGAATCGACTCAATAGCAATGAGGTGTTTTTTTTTTTTTTATGTATAAGATCATGTCACCTGCAAATAGAGATAGTTTTACTTCTTTTCTGATTTGGATACTTTTTAATTTCTCTTTATTTTCTTATTGCTCTGGCTAGGATTTCCAATGCAATGTTGAATAAGAGTGGTGATAATGAGCATCCTTATCTCATTCCTCTTCTCAAAAGGAAGACTCTCAATCTTTCTCTGTTGAGTATAATGTTGACTGTTGGTTTTGCATATATGCCCCTAATTTTGTTGAGAAATTTCCCTTCTATTCATATTTTGCTGAGTGTTTTTATCAGGAAAGTCTGTTGTTTATTGAATGCTTTTTCTGCATCAAGTGATACGCCCTGGTAGTGCAGTAGTTAAGAGCTATGGCTGCTAACCAAAAGGTCAGCAGTTCAAATCCACCAGCCACTCCTTGGAAACCCTATGGGGCAGTTTTATTTTGTCCTATAGGGTCACTATGAGTTGGAATTGATTTGATGGCAACAAGTTTGGTTTGTTTTTGTTTTTGTTTTTTTATACGATCAGATAGTCCTTTTCCTTTGTTTTATTTACATTGTGAATTTCATTGATTGATTTTCTAATGTTGACCCACCCTTGTAATACTTGTATGAATCCCACTTGATCATGGTGTGTGATTTTTTTGATATGTTGCTGAAGTCTGTTGGCTAGAATTTTGTTGAAAATTTTTGCATCTGTGTTCATAAGGGATTCTGGTCTGTCATTTTCTTTTGTGTGTGTGTGTGGTGTCTTTGCCTGGTTTTAGGAGCCCTGGTAGAGCAGTGGTTAAAGTGCTTGGCTGCTAACCAAAAGGTCAGTGGTTCAAACCCACTAGCCACTCTGCAGGAATAAGATGTGGCAGTCTGCTTCCATAAAGATTTAACAGCCTTGAAAACCCTATAGGGTAGAGTATAATGGCCTACAGGGTTTTCAAGGCTATTAAAGGGTCACTATGAGTTGGAATCAACTCAATGGCAGTGGGTTTGTTTTGTTTGGTTGCCTGGTTTAGGTATCAAGGTTATGCTGGCTTCATATAAAGAGTTCGGTAGTATTCCTTCTTCTATGACTTTGAAGAGATTGAATAGGAATGGTGTCAACTGTTCTCTGAATGTTTGGTAGAATTTTCCAATGTAGCCTTCTGGTCCTGGGCTTTTTGTTGTTGTTGTTGGGAGTTTTTTAATGACATCTTCAATCTCTTCCTTTGTAATAAGTCTGTTTAAATTTCCACTTCTGTTTGGTTAGTTTGGGTATGTAGTGTGTTTCAAAGAACTTGTCCATTTCATCTACAGTTTCAAATTTGTTAGAGTGCAGTTTTTCATGGTAATCTCTTACAATCCTTTTATCTCTGTTGGATTGGTTGTAATGTCACCAATTTCATTTCTTAATTTGGTTATTTATCTCTTCTTTTTTTTTTCTTTTATCAATCTAGCCACTGGTTTGTCTATTTTATTGATTCTTTCAAAGAACTAACTTCTGGTTTTGTTGATATTTTCTATTATTATTCTATTTCATTTACTTATTTATTTATTATTCCCTTTTTCTGGTAGACTGGCTTCTTTTACTCTTCCTTTTCTATTTGTTCAAGTTGTCAGTATAAGTTAATGATTTTGAATCTTTCTTCTTTTTTAATGTAGGCATTTTTTGCTATGAATTTCCCTCTGAGTACTGCTTTTGCTATGTCTCAAAGGTTTTGATATGTTGTTCTTTCATTTTTGATTCTAGGAATTTTTTAAATTTCACTTTTGATTTCTTCTATGACCCAATAGGTTTTTAGTAGTGTATTATTTAGTTTCCATGTTTTTTTTTTTTTTTTCCTGTTGTTTATTTCTAGCTTCATACTGTTATGGTCGGAGAAGATGCTTCGTATGACTTCGATCTTTTTAAATTTGTTGAGATTTGTGTTTTCTGCCCTAGCATATGGTCTATTCTGGAAAAAGATCCATGTATGCTGTAGAAGACTGTGGACTTTTCTGATGCAAGGTGGAGTGTTCTATATACATACTTTAGGTCCTATTGGCTTATGGTTTCATTTAAGCTCTCACTGTCTCTAATGATCTTCTTTTTAGATATTATGTCTATAATTGAAAGTAATGTGTTGAAGTCCTCTACTATTATTGTGGAATTATCTATTTCTCCATTCATATTAGTCAGTATTTGTTTCATGTATTTTGTGGCATTGATGTTATTTGCATATATGTTTATAATTGTTACATCTTCTTGTTGGATTGACCCTTTTGTTATTATATAATATCCTTTATCTCTTGTAATAGATTTTGATTTAAAGTCTATTTTATCCCATATCAGTATGGCCACCCCTGCTGTTTTTGTTTACTAGTTGCATGAAGTATTTGTCTCCTTTCTTGTATTTTCAGTCTGTTTATGTCCTTATGTTTAAAGTATGTTTCTTGTAAACAGCAAAAGGATGGCTCATGTTTTATTCTGTTTTGTTTTGTTTCCCACCCTGCCACTCTCTGCTTTTTGTGTGGGGTATTTAGACCATTTACATTTAAGGTTATTACTGAAAATGAAGTGTCTACCTTACTCATTTTGCTATTTGTTTTTTGAGTGTTTCATATATTCTTTTTTTTTATTGCGATCTTTCTGTTTTTGTTTGTGTTTAGCTGTTTTCTTGTTTTCATGAGCCTTTTTGCTTTCATCCTAGTTTTCCTCTGAATGTTTTTTCCCCGTGATTTCTTAGTGGTTATCACATATATTACATTACACAACTTACAATTGCAACAATATTTAACATACGAACAACAGTTAACATAGAATTTTAACATAATAAATTTATTCCTGATATGCTACTCCCTCCCCCATTTCTGTTGGTGTGTCTCCATTAACATCAACATACAACCTATATTCAATAAGTTTACTTTGTACTTATTTCTTACAAACTTAATGTTGTATTGTTTGCTGGATTTAATTATTGAGTTTATTCCCTAAAAATATCATATATTTGGTCCTTATGATTCCCTGTGTTGTTGCATTCTTTTGATGATCTCTTTCTCTCTCTGTCACTTATTATTTATTTATTTATATTTTCCTATGTATAGATACAAGTATTTATTTAACCCTCTTGCCTTTCTATTTGGAGTACTCCCTTGAGTAATACTTGCAAAGTTGGTCTGCTAATGGCAAATTCCCAGGGCTTCTGTTTGTTTGAGAATGTCTTGATTTCCCTCTCGTTTTAAAGGACAATTTTGCTGTGTAAAGAATTCTTGGTTAGCAATTGTTTTTATTCAGTATTTTATATATGTTACTCCATTGTCTTCTGACCTTTAGAGTTTCTGGGGAGGAATCCACATTGATTCTTATGAAAGACCCTTGGTATGTTATACAGGCATACCTCAGAGATATAATAGGTTCAGTTTCAGACCACTGCAATAATGGGAATATCACAATAAAGTGAGCCATACAAATTTTTTGGTTTTCCAGTATATATAAAAGTAATGTTTACACTATACTATAGTATATTAAGTGTGCAATAGCATTGTTTAAAAAAATGTACATACTTTAATTTAAAAAAAAAAACTTTATTGCTAAAAAATGCTAACCATCATCTGAGCCTTCAGTGAGTCATAATCTTTTTGCTGGTGGAGGGTATTGCCTCGATGTTGATGGCTGCTGACTGATCAGGGTGGTGGTTGCTGAAGGTTGGCTGTGGCAATTTCTTAAAATAAGAACACAATGAAGTTTGCTGCATCAATTGACTCTTCCTTTCACAAATGATTTCCCTGTAGCATGCAATGCTGTTTGATAGCATTTTACCCACTGTAGAATTCCTTTCAAAATTGGAGTCAATCCTCTCAATCCCTCCTGCTGGTTTATCAACTAAGTTTATGTAATATTCTAAATCATTTGTTGTCATTTCAACAACGTTCACAACATCTTCACCAGAACTAGATTCCATCTCAAGAAACCACTTCCTTTGCTTATCCATAAGAAATAACTCCTCATCTGTTAAAGTTTTATCATGAGATTGCAGCAATTCAGTCACATCTTCAGGCTCCACTTCTAATTCTAGTTCTCTTGCTATTTCCACCGTATTTGAAGTTACTTCCTCCACTGAAGTCTTGACTCTCTCAAAGTCATCCATGAGGGTTGGAATCAACTTCTTCCAAAATCCGGTTAATGTTGATATTTTGACCTCCCATGAATCATGGATATTCATAGAATGGTGAATCCTTTCCAGAAGGTTTTTCATTCCATCAGAGGAATCACTATCTTTGGGAGCTATAGCCTTATGAAATGTTTTTCTTAAATAATAAGACTTGAAAGTTGAAATTACTCCTTGATCCATGGGTGCAGAATGGATGTTGTGTTAGCAGGCATAAAAACAACATTAATCTCCCTGTATATCTCCATCAGGGCTCATGGATGATCAGATGCATTGCCAATGAGTAGTACTATTTTGAAAGGAATCTTTTTTTCTGAGCAATAGATCTTGCTATGAGTCAGAGTCCACTTGATGGCAATGGGTTTTTTTTTTTTTTTTTTTCCTTCTAGGTCTCAACAGTGAGCATAAAGTATTCAGTAAACCATGTTGTAAACAGATATGCTGTTATCCAGGCTTTACTGTTCTATTTATAAAGAGTAGATTTAGCATAATTTTTAAGGGTCCTAGGATTTTCAAGATGATAAATGGGCATTGGCTTCAATTTAAAGTCACCAGCTGCATTAGCCCCTAACAAGAGAGTCGGCCTGTTCTTTGAAGCTTTGAAGCCAGGCATTGACTTCTCCTCGTTAGCTAGGAAAGTCCTAGATGGCATCTTCTTCCAATACAAGGCTGTTACATCTAGACTGAAAATCTGTTGTTTAGTGTAGCCACCTTCATCAATTATCTTATCTTGATCTTCTGGATAACTTGTTGCAGCTTCTACATCAGCTCTTGCTGGTCGACCTTGCACTTTTATGTTATGGAGACAGCTTCTTTCCTAAAACCTCATGAATCAACCTCTGCTAGCTTCAAACCTTTCTTCTGCAACTTCCTCACCTCTCTCAGACTTCATAGAATTGAAGAGAGTAAGGGCTTTGCTCTGGATTAGGCTTTGGCTTAAGGGAAGGTTGTGGCTGGTTTGATTTTCTATCCAGACTATTTAAACTTTCTCCCTATCAGCAATAAGGCTGTTTTGCTTTCTTGTCATTCATGCGTTCATTGGAGTAGCACTTTTAATTTCCTTCAAGAAACTTTTCTTTGCATTCACAACTTGGCTAACTGGTGCAATAGGCTTAGCTTTTGGCCTGTCTTAGCTGTCGACATGCCTTCTTCACTAAGCTTAATCATTTCTAGCTTTTGATTTAAAGTGAGAGATGTGTGACTCTTTCTTTCACTTGAAGACTTAGAGGTCATTGTAGGGTTATTAATTGGCCTGATTTCAATATTGTCATGTCTTAGGGAACAGGGAGGCTCAAGGAGAGAAAGAGAGTTGGGGGAACAGTGGTTGGTGGAACAGTCAGAACACACACAACATTTATCAATTAAGTTCACCATCTTATGTGGGTATGGTTTGTGGCACCCTGAAACAATTACAATAGTAACAACAAAGATCACTGATCACCATAACAGATATAATAATAATGAAAATTTTGAAATATTGTGCAAATTACCAAAATGTGACACAGAGACACAAAGTGAACATATGCTGTTAGAAAAATGGCACCAATAGCCTTGCTTGATGCAAGGTTGTCATAAACCTTCAATTTGTAAAAAAAATCAATATCTATGAAGTGCAGTAAGCAAAGTGCAATAAAATGAGGTATGCCTGTATTGCGTTTTTCTCTTGCTGCTTTCAGAATTCTTTCCTTGTCTTTGCTTTTCAAGAATTTTATTAGAATACGTCATGGAGTTGATTTTTTTGTTTTTTCTAATTGGGGTTCCTATGGCTTCGTGTATTTTCAGACTTTGTTCTCTGTTCAGGTCTGGGAAATTCTCTGATTATCTCTTGGAAAATTGTTTCTGTGCCTTTATTGTTGTCACGGTGCTTTGGGATTCAAATAATTCTATTGTTAGATTTCTTAATTGAATCCCATATTTCCGTCTGGGTTTGTTTACTTTTCTTTGTTCTTTTGTTTCTCTTGAGACTTGATAAGTTCAGTTATTTTGTCTTCTAGTTCATTTATTCTATCTTCTGTCTGTTCAACTCTATTGAGTGTTTCTCTTGCTTTTTCTGATTCATTTGTTTTATTCTTCCGTTCCAGCAGTTCTCTGTCTTTTTTTTTTTCTTTTTTGTGTTTTCAATTTCCTTGTTGAGTCTCTCATTTTGTTCCTTCATTGGTTTCCTGATCTCTGCTAATTTGTTTTATTTGTGCTTTTTGCTTTCTTTAAACATATTTAGCACCATAGCCTGAAAATTTTCAATTCATTTGCATCTGGCCTCCATAGGAGAAATTTCCTCTTCTTCACATTTTGCTTTTGATTAGTCCTTCTCTTGAGATTTTGAGTGTTTTACTATTTTTTTTTGTTGTTGAACTCTGACCATTTTGTTATCTTTTTTACTTTAAATTTTGTATGCTGGTTTTTGTGGGAAAATTTTTCTGATTGGGCTCCCAGGAGGCACAGCATCCAAGCACCCAGCTGCCAACTGAAAGACTAGGGCCTGCGCCTACTGGCCGTTCCGATGGGAGAAACATACAGCAGCCTGCCTCAGCAAAGACAGCCCTGGAAACCCCACAGGGAAGCTCCCCTCCCCCACACAGGGTCTCTATGAGTCAGAATCAACCCAGCAGCAGTGGACTTGCTAACTCCTCCTGATAACCACTAGAGACACTCTTATTGTTAGGTTTTTTCAGTGCTGATTCAGGGGTTCTGGAAGCTTGATCTCTGGAATTCAATATGCATGCATGGGGGCAGTTAGTCACAGAAGCTAACGTAAGTGCTGGGGCTCAACTTTCTTGTGGCAAATGTGAGAGGCTGTCTATGTGTTTTCCTCACAGGCAACCCTGCACAAACTCTCTCATGGTGTCCCAGTGTGGGCAGGGAGCTAACCATTTTCCTCTGTATTCCTCATTCATCTGAAATATTTCCCTTGCCCTGCTCCCCTTGCAGTTCTTTCCGGTCCGAGCGCCCATCCATCTTGAGCTTCAGCAAGATTCAACAGTACTCTTTTGCAGCACCATGGTCTCCCCTCGCCTCCTTCCAGTTATGCAACCTACGAACTCCCACAGCCAATCTGCACTACTTCAGAAAATCAGGCTACGGCTTCCTCAGATTAGATTGCTTTCTGTATTCTCTACTTAGGGTGTTGCCTAGCCTCATTCCAAAATGGCTGCAATGAGCTAGTGCTCCCAGTGTTAGTGGGTAGGTTCTCCTGGCTTCTGTGCCATCCCCCCTCCTCCTTTCTCCCACTTCTGGACTCACCCCGACTCTCCAATGCCTCAGCTGCATCTGGAGTTCTCAGATCTCAGTCTGTGCTTCTTTTTATTTGTTGTTCAGTGGGTTAGCTACCAGGGGAATAAATGGGAGAGTCTACTCAATTCTTCTTTCTCTGCCTCTCCTTGTATTATCTTGTTTAATTTACTTCTTACACAATTCTATGATGTAATATATTGTGCAGGGTTTTAATTACCTTGACCATGAATTGACACACATTACTACTTCTCATCTTCCACTTGCAAAATTTAGTCACATGGTGACACTAGATGGAAAGGAGAGTGACAAATGTAGTCTCTGGCTGAACAATTTCTTCCCAGAAACAATTCTATACTTTAAAAGGCAGAGCACGTGTTTGATAGACAGCCCACCATCTCTGCCATATCAGGCAGGTAGATAGTATCCCCATCATAAAGATGAGAAAAATGAGGCTTAGGTAAACTGAATAACTTCCTCTTTGTTACATATCTAGAAGTGGAAGAGCCTACTCCAGGGCAGATATTTTGCTAGATGTTTAATGTATACAATTTAAATTTAACACAAGGATTCTTTAAGTGAAATGTATTAGATGAAATAGAGTTAAGGTGATAGTCCCAATCACCTGGATTAAAAGGCAGCAGAAGCCATTAAAAAGGATAAATAATCTCTTAATGTACTGGTAAGGAATGAACGAAAAGCTACTTTTCTGTTGTTTAATGGAAAGCAAGGAGAAAACCAATGAAGTAAAATTTGTATATTTTAAAATTATATTTATACTTATACATGCAAATTCATGCATATACAGAATTTCTCTGGAGGAAAGTTACACAAGCTGCTGGTAGTGTTTTTTTCTGAGGAAGAGAACTAAGGACCTAGGGACCAGTATTTGAGAGAGATTTATCTTTTATTATATGCCCATTTATATCTTTGGAATATTTTGTGTTTGTAGTCACCTATACAAATATAAAATTTTTAAAAAAGTAAGTTTAAACCACAAAAAGTCATCAGAAGATAGCATAACACTTCCAGGACCGCAGCTAATTCTCCAAGTTGAAGTGAACACTTCAGTGCCGACCCACACTCTTTTTTGGCTGCTGTGTAGCCTGCAAATGTATTATTCCTGACTCCCTTTAACTTGAAACCGTATTTACTCCTTGAAAACTTAAAACAACCCATTGTCATCAAGTCAATTCTGACTCATAGCAACCCTATAGGACACAGTAGATCTGCCCCATAGGGTTTCCAAGGAGTGAGTGGCTGATGGATTTGAACTGCCAACCTTTTGGTTAGCTGCCGAGCTCTTAATCACTGCACCACCAGGACAAACTTAGGGCATCATTAACCCTGGTCCCATTGCCAATAAACAACTATTTGACCTGGTTCTCTTTCCCATTTCCTGGTAATTGAACCATCCAGGCTGATTAAGCACCAACCAGGTCCCCTTAGGTTTACCACGTGCACCTAGATCTACTCTCCTGAGACTAGATCATCCAGTCAGCCTTTCTGCACCACTGGTTCCAATGCAACACATATGGGGAAAATCGGAAGAAATAAACTAGATGTATGACCGGAAAATTAGTGATTTGAGAACACCGGATAATGAACCTTCACATGTGAATTCCTACCATCAAGGATCTGAAAGGAAACAGGAACTGCTGTTTTCAGTTCATGTTTATTAGAGCAGATCCTTCCTGATTTTTATGCCAGCTACCTAGTTAGGTCAAGCATTACCATGACCATAGCTGATTTCCACAAACACCAAAGCAGGTGCAAACAACTCAAAAATAGCCTTGAATGGAAATAAGTACTTTTATGAACATATCTTTCTGCCATAAAACCCCTTTCCTACATGGCAAAGTCCTAATTACTACTGCTCATAACAAGAAACTTCATGCACTAAGAACTGAAATTTCTAGATTCCAGTTTTTAAAGTTATTTACTAGAGTTTAGAAGATGCTAAAAATTATTAAGTCCAACATGACTTCACAGACAATCATTGTTGTTCCAGTGATGCATAAAATATTGTTCAAGTCCCTTCTGTCTTATTTTTGAACACATTTTTTGTTGTTGTTACAGAGAGAATGCAACTAAACAAATGTAGAAACTGATCTTTAATTCTAAAGCTAAATATTCCTTTAAAATTAAATACACAATAGTTGTTTCCATGAGATGTTAAAATAATTTGAACAACTATAAAGTCAAAACAAAATTTGTAATTAAAAGCTTTTTAGAGTATAGACTATGCTAGGATAAGTTATAGCACATTCCTTAATTAGAACATTCCTTAATTCCCTGCTTAGAATGCAGATGGAGAAATATAAATGTGACTTCCCATACATTGTCATATTTTTCATGTTATCTGGGGTACATATTATATGCATTCCTTAATTCATTGATATATTCACTGATGACAAATGAATATTTTTAAGATTATCCATTTTAAACTTATTTGGATAGTAAAAATGTCTGTATACAATATGCTTATTCTACTTCAGGATAGAAATGGATGTTCCAGCTCAGATGTCAACTTTGTAAACCAAATAAGAAATATATATATATACACTAGACCAATTTCATACATACATACATATATGTATGTATGTATATAGTGGGTCTGGTGGCACAGTGGTTAAGAGCTCCACTGCTAACCAAAATGTCTACAGCTTGAATCCACCAGCCGCTTCTTGGAAACCATATGGGGCAGTTCTAGTCTGTCCTATAGGGTCACTATGAGTTGGAATCAACTTGACGGAAATGGGTTTCTTTTTCTATATAGACATATATATATATATATATATATGAATGAATACTGGCTGCTATCCTAATAGCTTTTTTGTTTTTGTTTTCATTTTCTTTCTTTTTTCAATTCCTCTACTTGCTCACAAAACTTTAAAACTAAAATGTATTCACTGGTGATTTCCATTTGTAATGTTGAATTACCGATCAAAAATACTAAAAGCGATTTACTTGCATTTAGAAAGTCAGTTCATGGAATTTTATTTCACCAACAACTTTAACCGTATTACAAAATCATAGTAAATCCTAACATCAACAAATGGTCTTATGTCTGTCAAGGAACAATAGCAACAAAGCAGACTTCATCCCTGATAGTGAAGGATCTATCGTAATAAGGCTTTGTTTTTCACTCTTTCTCATGTTATGACACTGTCTTAGGCTGAGTTCTCTAGAGAAACAAAATCAGTGTAATATATAGAGAGAGAGACACAGAGACAGAGAGAAAGAGAGAGATTGATTGAGAGTTATCTCAAGGAAATGGCTCATGCAGCTGTAGAGGCTGGCAAGTCCCAAGTCCATGGGTCAGGCATCAGGCTGGAGGCTTCTTCTAACTCACATAGCTGCGAGGGGTGGTGAACCCACGATCAGCAGGTCAGATGGCAGACCACTGGCTCATGGGCTGCAGAAGCTGGCAAATCCAAGATAGGCAGGTAAGACAGCAGGCTGCTGGCTCATGGGCTGTGAAGGCCAATGAATCCCAAGATTGGCAGGTAAGATGGCAGACCTCTGGCTCACAGGCTGCAGAGGCTGATGAATCCCAAGATCAGCAGACAATACAGCAGGCAGCTGGCTCAAGACCCAAGAACTAGAGGTTGGATGATGATGAGGTGGATGCAGGATCCAGAGCAAGCAAGCAAGCTTTGCAAGAACATCCATATATAGATTGGATGCAGGCCACACCGCTGAGGAAACACCGCTTACAACTGCTTGGCTGATCACATCAGATTACTTCAAGGAGGGTGATTACATCATTACTTAACTTCTAAGTTACATTATTACATAACTGCCAAGCCACTGAGAATCAAGGACCAGCCAACCTGACACACAACCTTAATCACCACAGTCCACCCCTTTTCAACTTTGCATCTGTACACATCTCCTTAAACCATACACAATCTCTAAAGACAATTACAAAGTCATACTTGCACCTAACATGATACAACAAACATGCATGCAACCAAAAATGCACTAGCTCTGTTTACATCTTATATTTTATAAGTGAAGAAAACAAAAATATTTGATGTACACACACAAGGAAGAAATACTCATAACAATTACAGTCCTCATTTCTGCAACTGGTCATGGGGTCATAGCTGGTATTTAGAACTACCTTCTTCCCACACTCATTTGGTATTTCCTTTGCCCTCAGCAAACACCGCAGCTGGTTGTGGTGCTTTGCCTGGTGGGGTGACCCAAAACTTCATTACTGAAGGGTTTGGGCCATTAGTTGTCATGCTGGAATTGGGTTGCTGTAGTTTTCCATTGACTTTAATCAGAGGGCATGGTAGTACTGAGATAAGGATATCCTGTATTCCAGACGTATTCTTGTTCACCTCCATTAAGCAACATCAGTCTAATTTCCCCTTGGTAGTCAGGGTCAATCACATCAGCCAATATGGAGATCCCTTTTTTGCCTGTTGATCCAGATTCATGAGGAGTGCAAAATGGCTGGGTGGCATTCTTAACTTCAAGTTCAATGGAATCTCTGTTGTGTCTCCAGGTGGGAGCATTCCTCCCTTTGGAACTAAGACCTCTAGACCCACAGAGCATAGGGTTGCAGGGACAGGAAGCAAACATTTTGTGAGTGGGTCACTAGGGGTAACGGTGAGTGGTGCCATTCCCATCTCCACTCCTTGATTCCTGGAACCGTGAATCCTGGCTATGAGAGAAAGAGCACCATATATTGGATGCTGGTTTAGAGCATATATAGCCTCCTGGAGAACATTGCCCCAACCACACAAAGTGTTGCCGCCTAGCTGGCACTGTAATTTGTCTTCAGAAGCCCATTCCATCGTTCTATTAAGCCAGCTGCTTCCAGATAATTGGGAACATGGTAAGACTGGTGAATTCCATGAGCATGGGCCAAGTGCTGTACTTCATTTGCTATGAAGTGAGTCCCTTGATATGAGGTGATGCTGTGTGGGATACTGTGATGGTGGATAAGGCATTCTGTGAGTCCATGGATGGTAGTTTTGGCAGAAGCATTGCGTGCAGGGAAGGCAAATCCATATCCAGAGTAAGTGTCTATCCCAGTAAGAATGAAACACTGCCCTTTCCATGATGGAAACAGTCCAATGTAATCAACCAGTCACTAGGTTGTTGGCTGATCACCTCAAGGAATAGTGCCATATCAGAGACTCAGTGTTGGTCTCTGCTGACAGCAGATTGAGCATTCAGCAGTAGCTGTAGCCAACTCATCCTTGGTGAGTAAAAGTCCATGTTGCTAAGCCCATGCATAACCTCCATCCCTGCCACAATGGCCACTTTGTTCATGAGCTCATTGGGAAATGACTGGAGAGGCTGGAGAAAGAGGATGACTGGTTTCCACAGAGTGCATCATCCTATCCACTTGATTGTTAAAATTGTCCTCTGCTGAGGTCACCCTTTGGTGAGCATTCACATGAGACACAAACATCTTTACTTCTTTGGCCCATTCAGAGAGGTTTATCCACTTACTTCTTCCCCATACCTCCTTGTCACCAATTTTCCTTCAAAGTCCCTGACCACCCAGCCAAACCATTGGCCACAGCCCATGAATCAGTACATAATCGCACATCTGGCCATTTCTTCTTCTAAGCAAAGCGAACAACCAGGTGCACTGCTGAAAGTTCTGCCCATTGGGAAGATTTTCCTTCATGACTATCCTTCAGGGAGGTCCCAAAATGGGGCTGTAGTGCTGCCACTGTCCACTTTTGAGTGGTGCCTGCGTATCACGCAGACCCATCTGTAAACTAGGCACAAGTTTTCTCTTCTTCAGCCAACTGATCATAAGGAACTCTCCATGAGGCCATAGGTGCAGACCAGGAGACGGCAGTGACAGAGTGGAGACCATGGACATTTGGGCCACTTCCTCATGCAACTTACTTGTTCCTTCAAGTCCTGCTTGGGCCTGATCTCGTATATACCACTTGCATTTAATGATGGAGTGCTGCTGTGCACATCCAACCTTATGGCTCTGTGGGTCAGACAACACCCAGGTCATGATGGACAGCTCAGGCCACATGGTGACTTGGTGGCCCATAGTTAAATGTTCAGTCTCTACTAAGGCTCAGAAACAAGCCAAAAGCTGTTTGCCAAAAGGAAAGCAGTTGTCTATAGAGGATGCCAGGGTTTTACTCCAAAATCCTAAGGTTCTGCACAGTGATTCACAAATAGAGGCCTGACAAAGACTCCGAACAACATCTCCTCTACCACTTCAAGCACCATTGGATCAGCCGGATCATATGGCCCAGGTGGCATGGCAGCCTGAACCTGTTGCAGAGCCTTCTCTTGTTCTGGGCCCAACTCAAAACTAGCAGCTTTTGAGTCACTTGATAAATAGGCTGGAGTAGCACAGCCAAATGAGGGATACATTGCCTCCAAAATCCAAAGAGGCCCATCAGGCTTGTGCCTCCTTTTTGGTTCTAGGAGGAGCCAAATGTGAAAACTTATCCTTCACTTTAGAAAGAATATACAAAGATGTCCCACACCTCCAGACCCCTTCAAATTTCACTGACTTATGTAACTGCAGGGGCTGATAAACCCACGATTGGCAGGTCAGATAGCAGGCCACTGGCTCACAGGCTGCAGAGGCTGACATATGCAAGATCAGCAGGCAATATGGCAGGCAGCTGGCTCAAGTTCCAAGAACCGGAGGTCTGATGATGATGAGGTGGACACAGGATCCAGAGCAAGCAAGCAATCTTTGCAATAACATCCATATATACATTAGATGCAGGCCACACTCCCAAGGAAATGCCCCTTACAACTGCTTGGTAATCACATCAGATCACATCATGGAGGATGACTACATCATTACATAACTGCCAAATTACATCTTTACATAACTGCCAACCTACATCACTATATAACTGCCAAACCACTGAAAATCATGGCCCGGCCAAGCTGACACACAACCTTAACCATCACAGACACCACCCATCTATTTTTCCTCTCATCTCTGTGATCATCTAATTCTGAACTCCTTTCAAATTTCCTCCTCTATCTTCCCTCTGAATATTGATGTTCCTTGGGGCCCTGGGATCCTCTTTCTTTTCTCTCTTCCTAAGTTACCTCAGGCAATCCTCTAATATAAATGCTATCTCTGTGCAGATGATGCCTATATTTACCTAACACAATGATAACTGTCACAGTGACTCCATGGATTACAGAGTAGAACTGCTCCATAGGGTTTTCTTGGCCGTAATCTTTATGAAGGAGCCCTGGTGGTGCAGTGGTTAAGCTAACCAAAACTTCTGCAGTTTAAACCTACCAGCCACTCCATGGGAAAAAGATGTCTACTTCTGTGACGATTATAGCCTTGGAAACCCTATGGGGCAATTCTACTCTATCCTATAGGGTTGCTATGAGTTGGAATTGACTCAATGGTAATGGGTTTGGTTAACAATATTTACTGAAGCAGATTGTCAGGTCTCTCTTTCATGGCACTGCTGCATGGGTTTGAACCATCAACCTTAAGGTTAGTAGCCAAGAGTAAACTGTTCATATCACCCAGGGACCTATGCTGCATGATACTGACCTGAAAAAGCATGAGATCTCCCCATCAGGAACAAGGAAAGAACAATTCAACAGATATGTTGGAGAAAGTATAAAGCTCCTTTCTGCTTGCAACCTACTGGGTTACCTTCCAGCATCTGGGATGAAGCGCAAAGATTAGGGTGGCAAAGCAATCTTCTTTGTGACTACCTTTGCGAGGACACAGCCTTCTCCTTGTTGTTTGGTAACTGATGTTCTAGCTCATTGTCCATGACCTTCAGCGGACAGCTCTCCTGAACACTGGCAGTCCCTGTGACATTCGGCCCTATCTTCTGGCTGGAGCCCTGCCACAGCAGCCCCACACTGTATTCTTTGAGTACACATGCCTCTTGCTACCTACCCCATCCCTGATGAGCATACAATCCCATCCATGAATTTCTCTCTAATTCTTTATTCCCTTACTTAATAGAACAGGGGCAGCTCAAACACTAGCTAAGCTCCCATCCAACCAAGTCCTAACCACCAAGCTCTTCTTTTTGCACCTACTTCCCCTCCTCTAATAAACTCTCAGGGTTTTTTAGGAGTGAGAAGGTAAATAAAAGGGAGATTATATAATAATCGAAGTAAGTTCTAACTCTGTCCTTTCTAGAAGTTATATAAACAAATACGTTTCCAACTTAAGCCAATTTGGTTAGGGTTTCTATCACTTACAAACCAGAAAATAGTGACTACTACTATACATAGGACATAGGGATTCACATAAATGCCAACAGAGCCACGGACCAATTACAGAAGCAGACTCAGCAGGAGTACCTCCTGTTGTAATAAGTGGTTCTCCTGTGTTTTGCTTTTTTGTTTGTTTGTTTTTTGTTTTGGTTTAAATTTATGTTTTAATAATACAATACTACTAAGAGCATGGTCCAGGGCAAAAATAGGTACGGAAATTGAGAGTAAACATTTACAGCTGAGAACAACTTGGCATTGCCATGGCATTCAAGCATATGATCAGTGAACAAATCTCACTAAAAAAATGAATAGAACAGTTGGGTACTTTCTTTTTATTTCATTTTCCTAGTAATTTTTTCTTACTGTATTTTCAAAAGCAGCAGCCTGTGATAGAATAGAAATGAAGATGGGAAGGAAGGAAAGAAGGGAAGGAAGGAGGAAGTCAGCAAGGGAAGAGGGAGAAGAAAGGAAGGAAGGAAGGAAAGAAGCCAGTCCTTTATCACAGATCGTTGAAGGATCACTTCACTCGTGTACATTATATGTTCTCTGAAACTTGCTTAAAATTCTTTGTACAGTGAAACCTGTGAAAGCTGGAACTCTACAGGACTGCCTTATTTTTCCAGGTCTCGAAAGTTTTCCAGCTTTGACAGGGTATAGTCACCACTTTTCTATCACTCTCTATTTAGTGGAAAACATTTGAGTTTTGCTTCTCTGACAGGTTTCTGCCTTACATAGGTTCCAGCTTTCACAGGTTTTATTGTATAAAGTGGTAGAAGATAAAATAACTACATAAACACTCAACTTCATAACTTTGGTTCTCTTAGCTGATAATATACCCTCCCTCCCACTGATGTTCTCTCTTTACCACCCATCCAACTATATGCACTTACTCTTTTCACCACCTACCTAGTCAATTTCCTCATCATCATCCTGCCAACCCCTACAGCTTCCTCCAGTTGTGCTACTTGAAATGCTGTTTAACCTAAAATGAATATACATTATAATGCTAGATGAAAACGCTCTTGTGTCCCGCAGTGGACCGGGATCCTCAACAATATTTTATGCCCTATTGACTTGTGCCTGAATTTCTATATGGTTTAGAATGAAATTGCACCCTCACCTTCTCACGGCAATCATTTAACAGATTATATAAGATCTTTGTCTCTAAAACATTGCTTCTTCTGCAGTAGGAAAAAGCAAGTACTAAGAGAGCAGAATAAAATGTTTATATAGTGGTGTTTTTATATAGTTTTCTGAGCACAATCTGTTGGAAAATCTCCTTCTAATTCAAAAATAAAGATAAACAAATGAGAATCAGATGGGTTAACCTTGGTTTGATTGTTGTAGTTCAATGTTTACCAGTAAGAAGATGTTTTGTTAAGGTGATTGCTTTTGTTCAGTCACGTTTGGCTTCTTGTCAAAGTTAGTTAGAGCTTAGTTTTTTTTTTTTCTTTCCACATGGAGAAAATATGCTAATTAATCTGTCTACAAGATGTTAAAGCAAAATCTAGAAATAAATGGGATCTTATATTTGGGTTACCCATTCCACTTACTTAAAGATTTGGTTAAAACAAAAGCATAGAATATAGAGAATGTATTTGGAATTCTACAAGTTAAAATATATATTTTGTAATTTTTTAAGTTAGTTTAGTGTTCAAAAATATATTGCAATGAAAATATAAATAATGCAGTATTCAAGAAATCAGGAAGATAAAGACAGCTAACAATATAACTGGGAAGAGGGTTTCCATGCATGTTTAAGAGACAGTGGAGGAGAAGAAAAAGGAGGAGGAAGAGAGACAAGTGGGAGGAAGAAGAGAAAGGCTACAGAAAGAGATGTTATTGTTAGGTGCTGTGAAGTCAGTTCTGACTCACAGCGACCCTATGTACAATAGAACACTGCCAGGTCCTGCGTCATCTTCACAATTGCTGATATGTTTGAGCCTATTGTTGCAGCCACAGTGTCAAACTATCTCGTTGAGGATCTTCCTCTTTTTCAATCACCCTCTGCTTTACCAAGCATGATATTCTTCTCCAGGGACTGGTCCCTCCTGATAACATGTCCAAAGGACATGAGAAGTCTCACTATCCTCGCTCCTAAGGAGAATTCTGGCTGTACTTCTTCCAAGACAGATTTGTTCGTTCTTCTGGCAGTCCATGGTATATTCTGTATTCTTCACCAACACCATAGTTCAAAGGCATTGATTCTTCTTTAGTCTTCCTTATTCATTGCCCAGCTTTCACGTGCATATATGTTGTTGTTGTTAGGTACTGTTGAGTCAATTCTGACTCATAGTGACCTTTTTACAACAGAACAAAATACTGCCTGGTCCTGTGCCATCCTCACAGTTGCTGTTACGCTTAAGCCTGTTGTTGTAGCCACTGTGTCAATTCATCTCGTTGAGAGTCTTCCTCTTTTTCACTGACCCTCTACTTTACCAAGCAGGATGTCTTTCTCCAGGGACTGGTCCCTCCTGATAACATGTCCAAAGTACATGCATATGAGGTGATTGAAAATACGATGGCTTGGGTCAGGTGCACCTTAGGCCTCAAGGTGACATCTTTGCTTTTGAACACTTTAAAGAGGGGATAGCTTGTATTAATATTTTTCCAAAAGATTTAAAGAGGTTAAAAAATTCTTTAACTCCTATTCCTCTAATTTTATAACATTTTACATTTTTCTCCCCTTGCCCCTTGCTCCTTACCATTTATTGGTAAAGGAAGAGATATAATACAAGCCAGCTCTCCAATCTCACTGCCTTGGTAGCAGCATCCTGGGATTTCAGTGGCAAGTTACTCAACCCATAAAAACTTACTGCAACTTCCCACTCCGCCTATATTCACTTTCTGTTTCCTTGGAATCCTTCCTTTTCTCCTTCTTCTTGTGTCCCACAACCTCGACACAAAGTAAACGACGAGGGGCCTATAGTGAAAGTTATTGTGAGGGTATTAATAAAAATACACAGCCTTAGAGTCAAATATCACTGTGGTAGAGAGGCCAGAATTGGTCTATGGGATATCTGTTTTGTCTCTGATATTCTCTCTGAGCATTTCTGGAATATCTAATGTACTGAACATGAAATGTTCTCCCCTTCTCTGGCTTGCAAATGTAGCAGTTTATTTCTCCCTACTCCCAAGTTAATAGTTTGTTTTTAAACTAGTGGTTAATAGAAACTCTATGAGGCCAACCATTCTTATATTTTATAAAAGCTTAGGCTCATTAAAGGAGGCTGGGTGGTGCAAACAGTTAAGCACTCAACTACTAACCAAAAAATTAGCAGCTTGAACTTACCCAGAGACACCTCAGAAGACAAGCCTGGTGATCCGCTTTTGAAAGGTCAGTGTTGAAAAGCCTACGGAGCAGTTCTACTCTGCACACGTGGGGTCGCCTTGAGTCGGAATGAACTTGACAGCAACTAACAACAATAGACCCATTAAAGAGATTGTTGCTTGCCTCTTGGATGTGGAAGGGGGGAGGAGGAGTGTCTTTGAATGGGGATTAAAAAAAAACAAACAAATCCATTGCCTTTGAGGGGGTTCCAACTCATAGCAACTCCAGGGTTTCCAAGGAGCAGCTGGTGGATTTGAACTGCTGACCTTTCGGTTAGCAGCCAAATGCTTAACCACTGCACTACCAGGGCCCCTGAGGATAAAGGATAGAAAGAGAAAGAGAACCCAGCATCTCCCCAGGGTGGAAGAGGATGTCACACAGTAAACAAAAGGAATGGGGATTCCTTATACTTTCTGGCCATGCCCTGGGAAGGAAGGGGATGGGACTTTAGGCATCTGAGCATCAACACTGGCAAAGACCTCGCGCCCCCATCTACGAAGGACCTCCAGAGCTCTTATTCTTCAAAGGACCATTAGGGCTTTCGACAAAGGGGATCTGAGCAGGGACCAGTACGGATCCCATACTGGAGTGCCTCCTTAAATATTTACTTTGTATAAAACCTTAGAACGTTTGCACAATCCCAGAGGAATGTTTAGGGTTTAGGGAGGGAGATTGATGGCATAAGAGTTTAGAATTGGATTGAAATTTATTTCAGGAAATGAAGAAATGTGACATTTCTTGCACATGAAACTCATAGCCTTTACAAGTATTGTTAATATAAAGAGACATACATAATAGAAAAAATACATAATTACGGTATATATTATATACCATATTGTTATGCACAGAATGCATGTCTTCTCCATTTGTTTGCTGGCCGCACCCTCCCCGCATGAGACACCCTCACAAGTGCTGCCATGCCAATCCTCTTCCACATGTTGCTGTAAAAAAAATTAGCGTAGCACACTTCGGAAAATATCTCATGGTAGGCAAACAAATGCGGAAGGCACATGTTACTTGAATAAATACAGAATGTATATATATATATATGCAGATGCAATGTTTATGATGATACTTAGGAATCTTTCAGACAAACCTCTCCCCTCTAAGTGACATGGCCATCACTTATGATCAGGAATAATTCTTCCCGTACTGGGTCCTCCACCCAAAGCCCCCTCTTGTGTGCTTGCAGAATTCTATCACCCATGCCCCCAGCTCTCCAACTAATTAGAAACTGAGAAGAGCTGTTTGCTTTCGGCTCTCTGACCCCATCCATGGTGCAATTCCATCTGAAATATTTGCTACCTTGACTCTCTAAGGTAGACTACAAGCCTATACAAGTGTGTACAACACTCTAAAATCCAAGTTCCTCACATCTTAGCAACTGTAAAACTAGATGGTCTTGCAGACCCTCGACATGTATTTTTCTTTAATTATTTATTTCTCTTATTTAGTAGCAAGTACTGTGTGTGTGTGTGTGTGTGTGTGTGTGTGTGTGTGTGTGTGTGGTTGGTGGGGGGCTAATTCCATTTATTTTTCAATAATGGTATAACTTACCATTTTTAAATATAAACAATATAATATTGGTATTGTACTGTGTTTTGTACTGGAGCGTAACAACACAAAAACTTAGCAATTTCACTTGTTGTTGTTAGCTGTTGTCCTGTTGATTTTGACTCAGAGCGACCCCATGTGACAGAGTAGAACTGCCCTGTAGTGTTTTTTAGCTGTAATCTTTACGGAAGCAGACTGCCAGGTCTTTCTTCTGTGGAGCCACTGGGTGGGTTCAAACTGCTAACCTTTTGGTTAGCAGCCAAGCACTTAAGCACTTGTGCCACCAGGGCCCCTTTGGTGGTCTAATGATCCCTCATAAGAACATAAACGCATATTTATGCACAGGAACATTTCTGGAAATATGTATTTTCCATATCTGAGGGTTTAATTTGGACCTAACTAGTTTTCTTTCAAAATAAATGTCACAGGGTCAAGAAAGCTCTTATGCTAGTAAATAATTTGCTCTGCCTGCTATAAACATTAAATTAAATTTGTATGCTAGTTGTGGGAATAATGGCCCTTTGCATGGTTTCACATTAAAAGCATAATTTTATAGAAAGAGTTATTAACTGAAATGAGGTCCCCAGTTGTCACTGGGAGAAACAAAAGGGTCTTCGTTTGGGGAGTAAATATGTGATTATAGTGATTGTGTGTGAATTGTGATTATATTCTTCAAAACAGAAAACACAATGGGGCTTGCAACTTCCCTCTGAGAATCAATGAATGAATTAACACATATTGAACACCCACAGGGTTCCTGGAGCTGAACAAATTACTTCATAAACCTGCAAAACATCAGCTAGTGGACTGAGCTGTACAATTAACTCAGATGAGCATGGCCCCAGGCAGGACCATCAAGCACGTGGAATTTATTTCCACCATGGACAGCATCTCCAATGTGCATTCTAGAGCAGAGTTTGGACTGGAAGTCAGAACTGGATTCTGTTCCCAGCTCTGTCATCTGCTAGCTGCTTAAGAATCTCGAAGACATTTCACCTTCCTGAGCTTTAATTTCTTAATCATAAAATGTATAATCATTGCCCTGTCATATGGGGGGTTTCAAAGGAAGTAACAAATGTGAAATTACTTGAAACATTATTAAACGCTGTGGCATAGTGGTTAATAGCTTCGCTGCTCACCAAAAGGTTGGCAGTTTGAATCCACCAGCTGCTCCTTGGAAATCCTATGGGACAGTTCTACACCGTCCTATAAGGTCACTATGAGTCAGTGTCTTTGGGGGGGTTTTACGCAACCATAAAGTATCATTTCTCTATGTCATTTTTCCTCAAAATTCCCCCAAAGAGTTTTTTGTCCTCATGATCTCTAATTCCTCTCCTTTTTTTTCCTAAATCTTCTCTCTCCAATAACTTCCACACTGCTAAATCAAAACAATGGCTAATTTCTCAGTTTTCTTCTTATTTAACCTATCAGCAGCATTTGACACAATTCATGGATTAGTCTATCTTCCCTGAAATGTTTTCTTCATTTGGCTGCCAGGACACACACTCTATACTTTTCTCCCTATGTTACTGGCCATATTTTCTGTGGTGGTTCTTCTCTTCCCCTAACTTTTTATCCTTGGAGTATCCCAGGGCTAAGACCTTTTCTCTTCTCACTATACGTATTTTCTTCTCTTCCTTCCACACTCATCTAATCTAAAGTCCTGACTTTAATTATTATCTCTATTCTGATTATTATCAATTACATCAGCCCAGAACTCCCTTGCAAACTCTAAACTCTTATATTCTACTTATGCTTCCACCGGGATAGCTAATGTCAAAAAGAAAAGTTAATAACAGACCTTTTACTCTGATTTTAAGGTTTTCTTACCCAGGAAACCAAATATTTACTGTAAAGAAATTTCTGACCAAAATTAGTCCTGCCAGTGGCTTTTCTTTCACCCAAAGTTGCTAGTCTTTTATTTCCTGTTCAAAGCCCAGCTTACCAAATCTGAATTTCAAAAGATATGGCTGAGTAGAGGACCAGAATCCAACTTGTGGCACAGTGGTCGGCTGCTAACCAAAAGGTTGGCAGTTGGAACCCACCAGCTGCGCCTTGGATGAGTTGGAATCGACTCCACGGCAATATGTTTGGTTTTTCTTCTGTCAGTAAAAGGTGGAGGGCAGGGTTCAATCAATCATGTTCAGACTAACCGATAGTTGATCTTCTATATTCCTCCTTCCTCTTGTCTTTATAAGCCTCATTGTACCTAGCTTACTTTGAGTCATTTGCGTTTTCTGGAAATCAAAATGGTCTCCCTATATGCATATAGAATAACTGCTCGGAATAAAACTTACATTTCAATTTTGTTGATTTTTAACTATTTTTTAACACTAATAAAAATTATTTTTATTTTTTTATTTTTATTACTGTACTTTAGATGAAAGTTTACAGAACAAACTAGCTTCTCATTAAACAGTTAGTACATATATTGTTTTATGACATTGGTTAACAACCCCATGACATCTCAGTGCTCTCCCTTCTTGACCCTGGGTCCCTTTTATCAGCCTTCCTGTCCCCTCCTACCTCCTAGTCCTTGCCCCTGGGCTGGTGTGATATTAAATTTTCCCTTTAAATTCCCATAATACTTGACATTCAGAAGTATTGACATCTCTCCATTTGTTTATCTTGAGGTTAATAGAACCACACTCCTTTTCTGTAAGCCATGCCTTCAGATAATGGCGTATGATAGCTATTACAAATATTTTCCATTTCTTCAGGGTAAAGAAGACTCCTCTCACCTAAACATCTGAAAAGGGATGTAGTTGGTGACAGTCAATGCACTACTTTTATTCACAAAAGTATCCTACATATTTTTAATTTGAATGTCATAAACAATAAATTTTCATTTTTTCAAAAAAAAACTAAAAAACTGTATAGTATCTCCATAAACCTTGACTTTAAGACATACTGCTCAATATATTTCTAGCATTTCTTTTTTTTTATTGTACTTTAGATGAAGGTTTACAGAACAAACTAGCTTCTCATTAAACAGTTGGTACATATATTGCTTTATGACATTGGTTAACAACCCCACGACATGTCAGTATTCTCCTTTCGTGACCTTGGGTTCCCTATTACCAGCTTTCCTGTCCCCTCTTGCTTTCTAGTCCTTGCCCCTGGGTAGATGTGCCCCTTTAGTCTTGTTTTGTCCTATGGCTCTGACTAATTTTGGCTGGCCGGTGTGGGCAGGGCGAATCCACATGGCATGGAACCACCACCTCCTGTGCCTTGGTTGTGGCCCACGGGAAAGTGGTGGATCAGCCTGCTGGAAGCCAGGAATCGGCCTCCCAAAAAGCAGTGAATTGGCCCTCCGGAAGCCAGGAATCAGCCCATCAAGAAGTGGCCAAGGCTGAACAGGGGGAGGCAGGCTAGGGGTGGGAAACCTTGTCTTGCTGGTTACCAGGTGCTCTGTCTCCTGCTGGGAGCTCTGTGAATCTGCTTTCCCGTACTCCCTATCTACTGCTCTCCAACAGGAGTCCAGGATGGTGGATCTGTGCTGCGTTAGCTGATGGGGACTTCTGCTCATAACTCTCCTCACTCTGTGTTCTCTGACAGTTTCTTATTCCATTCGGTGCTTGGTTGAGTTCTTATCTGTTCATTGGATGCTTGGGGTTCCAGGATTGACATTTGTCTCTGTTTTACTTAGTTTTTCGGGTCTTTGCTGTAGAGGGACAGCATGGTGCTTCTGTCTATAGTGCCATGCTGGCTCCGCCCTCACTAATAAAAATTTTAATAAAAGTTTTCAGTATATAACTGCTCAGGTTCCCCCCTACATCTACTCCACCCACAGTCTTTCTTATCTCAGCTAATAGCAATTCCATCTTTCTATTTGTGCTAGACAAAATTCTTGTTGTCCTTGACTCCTCCCTCTTATAACTCAAAACCAATTTCTCTGTTCAATACCCACAACAAATCCTTTTGGCACTACTTTCAAAATCTATTTATTACCACTGCTATCACTATTATTCTGGTGATACAAACTACCATCATCTCTCTTCTGGATTACTTCTTAGCCTCCTAACCAGTGTTGTTGTCCACCTATACCTTATGCTCAATAAATAAAGCAGCCAGAGTGGTTCCCTTAAAAAGAAAAAAAAAGAAAAAAAAGTACCTCAGATCATGTCACTTCTCTGCTCAATACATTTCAATGGCTCACCATTTCAGTCAGAATAAAAGTAAGGGTGCTTACAATGGCCTAAAACGTCTTACAAGATCTCTCTCTCTCTCTCTCTCTCTCACACACACACACACACACACACACACACACACACACACACACATATACACATCCTTATTTCAGATCACATTTCATACTAATTTCCTCCTCACC
>NW_004444120.1:4212701-4224014 GCF_000243295.1 Trichechus manatus latirostris
AGATCTCTCTCTCTCTCTCTCTCTCACACACACACACACACACACACACACACACACACACACACATATACACATCCTTATTTCAGATCACATTTCATACTAATTTCCTCCTCACCTACACTCCTCCAGAAGCCCTGGCAGCCCAGGGGTTAAGATCTCGGCTGCTAACCAAAAGGCTGGCAGTTCAAATCCACCAGCTGCTCCTTGGAAACCCTATGGGGCAGTTCTATTCTGTCCTGTTGGGTCGCTGTGAGTTGGAATTGACTCAATGGCAATGGATTTGGTTTGTTTGTTTGTTTGTTTTTTGGTTTACTCTCCTCCAGGTACAATGGCCTCCATGCTTCTCCCTGAGCACCCTGGCTCCCCTGCCTCAGAGCACTTCCTTTTCCACTCTTCTTCAAATGCTGTTTTCCTCGTACATACATGGCTTGCTCCTTCAGCTCTTTCAAATCCTTACTCAAATGTCACCTTCTCAGTGAGGTATTCCTTGACCACTCTTTTGCAAACTGCAAGCCACTCTATTCCTGATTCTCTCTTCTTCACCCATTTTTTTTTTTCTCCCCCCCATATCACCTATCACTTAATAAACCAAACCAAACTCATTGCCTTCGGGTCAATTCTGACTAATAGAGACCCTACAGGACAGAGTAGAACTGCCCCATAGGGTTTCCAAGCAGCAGCTGGCAAATTTGAACTGACCACCTTTTGGATAGTAGCCGATCCCTTAATGACTCTGCCACTAGGGCTCTTATTACCTAATGTAATGGGTAATTTCTTATCAATTTTTCTATTGTCTATCTACTAATTAAAATTTTCATTTCTTGAAAAAAAAAGAATGTATGTTTTGGGGGCTCTGGTGGTGCAGTGGTTAAAGTGCTGATGCTAACCAAAAAGTCTATGGTTGGAAACCATCAGCACCTCCGTGGAAGAAAGATGTGGCAGTCTGCTTCTGTAAAGATTTACAGCTTGGAAACCCTATGGGACAGTTCTACTCTGTCCTATGGTGTTGCTGTGAGTCTGAATTAACTTGACGGCATTGGGTTTTGGTTTATTTTGTTTTTGTTTTTGTTTTATGTTTTGGTATTGATGTATCCCAACTGACTAGAACAATGCCTGGAACAAAAGAGGCTAACAATGAATAGTTGTTGAAGAAAGGAAGGAGTATTGGTATTACTGAATGTGTATAGAAAATCTGTCCTGATAATTACTTATTTTAGGAAAAAAACATTTTTATAGAAAAGAAGTTAAATTATAGATTATAGACACTTTTACACTGATTGGAAAATAGGTTTTGAGTTATTATTTGTCCCTATGCTTAATTATGAGGCTAGCTTCAGCTTACATGTCAATTTAGAATAAATGGATGTCTTAGTCATCTAGTGCTACTCTAATTGAAATACCACAATTGGATAGCTGCAACCAAGAGAAGTTTATTCTCTCACAGTCCAGTAGGCTACAAGTCCAAATTCAGGGTGTCAGCTCCACGGGAACGCTTTCTCTGTTGGCTCTGGAGGAAGGTCCATGTCATCAATCTTTCCTCTGGTCTGGGAGCCTCTGTGCATAGGAACCTCAGGTCCAAAGGATGCGCTGTGATCCAGACACTGTTTTCTTGGTGGTACGAGGTTCCCATGTGTCTCTGCTCGTTTCTCTCTTTTATATCTCAAAAGAGATTGGCTTAAGACACTATCCAATCCTGTAGACCTCATCAGTATAACTGCCACTAATCCATTTTATTACATCGTAGTGATAGAGTTTACAACGCATAAGGAAATCACATCAGACTACAAAATGGTACACAATCACACAACACTGGGAATCATGACCCAGCCCAGGCGACAGACATTTTTGGGGGACACATTTCAATCCATGACACTGGGGGACCTAGACACAAAGGGAATTAACACACATTCATTTGCTCTTTCCAGACCTTCTGCTGGGTGCTCCTTGGGAAGATAGGGACAAGACGAGAGACTGAGGCAAGCATCCCCCTCTCCCTTTGAGAGGTGATTTGTTGCTTCTGTGGTCAAGAACAAATCATCACCTATTTCCCTGGACTCTTTTCTCCTATGAAGCAGAAGACCTAAGCCTCTAGGGCAGGGGCAGAAACCGTTTTATCTCCAGGCCAAGAAAAAGATCCTTGCATTCTTATGTAATTGATTTAATATTGTGATGTCTAATAAATAAATGCTATTTTTCAACAAACAGATGCAGTGCTGGAGGTGCTCATTTGTCTATGTCAAGAAATTGAAAGACAGCTTCCCGGCCAACTGACTGGAAGAGACCCATATTTATGCCCATTCCAAAGAAAGCTGATCCAACAGAATGTGTAAATTATTGAACAATATTATTAATATCACACACAAGTAAAATCTTGCTGAAGATCATTCAAAAGCAGTTGCAGCAGTACATCGACAGGGAACTGACAGAAAATCAAGCCAGATTCAGAAGAGGATGTGAAACAAGGGATATCACTGCTGATGTCAGATGGATCCTGGCTGAAAGCAGAGAATACCAGAAAGATGCTTACCTGTGTTTTATTGATTATGCAAAGACATTCACTGGGTGGATCATAACAAATTATAGATAACATTGCGAAGAACGGGAATTCCAAAATACTTAATTGTGCTCATGAGGAACCTGTACATAGACAAGGAAGCAGTCATTTGAACAGAACAAGGGGATACTGAATGGTCTAAAATCAGGAAAGTTTTCTGTCAGGGTTGTATTCTTTCACTATACTTATTCAATCTGTATGCTAAGCAAATAATCTGAGAAACTGGACTATATGAAGAAGAATGCAGCATCAGGAGTAGAGGAAGACTCATTAACAACCTACAAGATGCAGATGACACAACCTTGGTTGCAGAAAGTGAAGAGGATTTGAAGCAGTTTGTGATGAAGATCAAAGACTACAGCCCTCAGTATGGATGACACCTCAACATAAAGAAAACAAAAATCCTCACTACTGGACCAATAAGCAGCATCATGATAAATGGAGAAAATATTGAAGTTGTCAAGGACTTCATTTTACTTGGATCCACAATCAATGCCTATGGAAGCATCAGTCAAGAAATAAATGACGTATTGCATTGGGTAAATCTGCTGCAAAAGACCTCTTTAAGTGTTGAAAAGCAAAGATGTCACTTTGAGGACTAAGATGTGCCTGACCTAAGCCATGATATTTTCAATCACCTCATATGCATGCAAAAGCTGGACAATGAACAAGGAAGACTGAAGAAGATGCCTTTGAATTATAGTATTGGCAAAGAATATTGAATATACCATGGACTGCCAAAAGAAAAACAAATCTGTTTTGGAAAAAATACAGCCAGAATGCTCCTTCAAAACAAGGATGGAGAAACTTTGTCTCATGTACTTTGGACATGTTATCGGGAAGGACCAATCCCTGGAGAAGGACATCATACTTGGTAAAGTAGAGGGTCAGAGAAAGAGAGAAAGATACTCAAGGGGATGGATTGACACAGTGGCTGCAACAAGGAACTCAAACATAGCAAAGACTGTGAGGATGGTGCAGGACCAGGCAGTGTTTTGTTCTGTTGTATATAGGGTCTCTATGAGTCAGAACTGACTTGATGGCACCTAACAACAACAATAACATTTCTAAGAATTCTTTAGTTCAATTTCCATCTCATGACATACTTTATAGAACACCATCTTAGTTATCTTGTGCTGCTATAACCGAAATAGCACAAGTAGATGGCTTTAACAAATGGAAATTTATTTTCTCACTGTTTAGGATGCTAGAAGTTTGAATTCAGAGCACCGGCTCTAGGGTAAGGCTTTCTCTCTCTGTCATTTCTGAGGGAAGGTCCTTGTCTCTTAAGCTTCTTTTTCCTGGCTCCTTGGAGATCTCCGTGTGGCTTGGTGTCTTAGGCTGGGTTCTCTAGAGAAGCAAAACTAATAAAGCATATACATGTATATAGGGAGCGATTTATATCAAGGAAATAGCTCACACGATTGTAGAAGTTGGAACATCCCAAGTCCATGGGTCAGGATAGAGGCTTCTTCTAATTTATGCAGCTACAGGGGCTGGTGAACCCACAAATGGCAAGTCAGACAGCAAGGCACTTGTTCACAGGCTGCTAAGATTGATGAATCCCAAGATCAGTAGGTAAGACCGCAGGTAAGCCACTAGCTCAAGTCCCAAGAACCAGAGTTCAGACAAACGGGAGCCAGCTGCAGGATCCAGAGTGAGCAAAATTCCAGGAGCCTTGCCAGAAACTCCACCTATATTGGATGCAGGCCACACCCCCAAGGAAACTCTCTTTCAACTAATTGGCTACTCACAGCAGATCCCATCATGGAGGTAATCACATTGTATCAAATCTCATCATGGAAGTGATCACAACATCATGTGACTGCCATACTACATCATAACTGTCAAACCACTGAGAATCATGGCCCAGCCAAGTTGACACACAACCTTAATGATCACACTTGGCATCTATCTTCCCCCATCTCTTCTTGCTTCCTTGCTTGTTTAATCTCCTTTATATCTCAAAAGCAATTGACTTAAAACACACCCTAAACTGATAATGTCTCATTAACATAACAAAGACAGCCCATTCCCAAACAGGATTATAACCACAGGCACACCCACTGCCACTGAGTCAGTTCTGACTCACAGCGAGCCTATAGGACAGGGTGGAACTGCTCCATAGGCTTCCAAGGCTGTAAATCTTTACAGAAGCAGACTTCCACATCTTTCTCCCTCAGAGCAGCTGGTGGGTTCGAACTGCCTACCTTTCAGTTAAAAGCCAAGTGCTTAACCACCGTGCTGCCAGGGATCCTCGCCAGAGGCATAGAGGTTAGGATTTACGACACATTTTGGGGGGACATAATTCAATCCACAACAAACACTCTACACAACAGGAGCTAAATACAGATTCTTCACATTGGTACATAAAACTTTCACCAAGACAGAGCATGTTCTGAGCTCTAAAGGAAACAACTACAAATTTAAAAGAAATGAAATCAGGCAACATATGCAATCCAACCAAAATGGAATTAAAATAGAAATCAATAATAGAAATAGATCTGAAAATTCCCAAGTATTTGGAACTAAACAACACACTTCTAAGTAACCCATGGGCCAAAGAGTGAGCAGCAATGTAAATTTTACAATTTATATTTTACACTGAATGAAATAAAAACCCAGAATATTGAAACTTATGAATTTATGGGATGCACTTACAGCAGTGCATAAATGGAAATCTATAGTATTAAATGTTCATTTCAGAAAACAAGAAAGTTTTGAAACATTAAAGTAAGCTTTTACCTTAACAAACAAGAAAAAGAATGAATTAAAATCAACTGAGCAGACAGAAATATTAGAGACAAGAGTGTAAATCAAGGAAATTCAAGATGTAATAAGAGAACCAAACCTGGTTCTTTGAAAAATTAATAAACTGTCTCTGGGGTACCTGAGACCACCCCCACGTTCAGTGATTTGCTAAGACTCAGAGGACTCTGTATGTAGTCGTACAGCTATAATTTATTACAGTGAAAGGATACAAAGCAAAGTCAGCAAAGGGAAAAGCCACATGGGGTGAAATCCACAGGGAACCAGGGGCAAGTTATGAAGAGTCTTCTCCCAGTGGAGTCAAAAAGGATATGCTTAATTCCCCTAGCAAAGAGTTGTGACAATACATGTGAAGTGTTGCCTAAATGGGAAGCTCATTAGAGATCTAGTGCCCAGAGTTTTTATTGGTGCCTGATCACATAGGCATCTTCTGCCAAGCCTGTACCAAACTTCCGAATTCCCAGAAGGATATCAGGTGTTTAGCATAAAATAACATTGTTTGTATGCACAGTTTAGGCATAGTAAGTCATTCTTATTAGGGACTGGCGGGAACCCTCTCAAAATCCAAGTTCCCAGATGCCAGTCAACGGTCAACCTTGCAAACAGGCCTTCCTAAGGCCACAGTTTCACTCCTGCCATGTAAATTCTAATCAATAAAAAATGTAAAGAAGATACAAATCACCAATACCAAAAATGAAAGAGGGACATTTGTATAGATGCTACAGATATTAGAAATATAATGGTGGACTATTATAAACAATCTTATAATAATAACTGAAAACTTAGAACTTAGAAAACTTAGGTGAAAAGGACAAATTCCTTGAAAAACAAAAACTACCAAAGTTCACCCAAGAGGAGATAGATAACTTGAATATATATTTCCGTATCCACTAAAGTAATTAAATTCATGATTTTAGAAACTCCAGGTCAAGATTGCTTCTCTAAGAAATTTTTACCAAACTTAAAGGAAGAATTAACAATCCTACACAATTTCTTCCAGAAAACAGAAGAGAAGGGAACCCATCCCTCCTCCTTATGTTGGGCCAGTAGTATCCTGATACATGAACTAGACAAAGATGTTATTGAAAAAGAAAACTACAGAGTAGTATAGTTTTCCTTAATAAAAAATTAACAAATTGACCCTAGTAATATATAAAACACACAATATCTGAAAAAATGGGGTTTATCTCAGGAATGTATGGTTTATTCAATATTTCTATATCAATCAATGTAATCTATCAAATTGACAGACTAAAAAAGAAAAACAATATAATCATCTCAATAAATACAGAAAAAGCACTTGACAAACTTTAACATCCATTCATGATGAAAACCTCTCAGTAAACTAGAAATTAAAAGGAATTTCTTTAACTAAGAAAAGAAGCTATAAAACAAAATGACAGCTAACCTTATATTTATGTTGAAATACCAAATGCTTTCCCCCTAAGGCTGGGGACAAGGCAAGGATATCCATTCTCCCATTCCTATACAGCATTGTCCTAGAGGTTCTAGTCATTGCAGTAGGCAAGAAAACAAATAAAATACATACAGATTCGAAATAAGCAATAAAACTCTATCTGCAGATGACAAGATTTTCTATGTAGAAAATTTCAGAATCAACAAAAAAAAAACACCCCACAAACTACCAGAACTAATAAGTTTAGTCAGGTCATAGGATAAAAGGTTAGTATATTAAAAAAAGGAAACCCTATGGTGGCATAGTGGTTAAGAGTTTGGCTGCTAACCAAAAGGTTGGCAGTTCAAATCTACCAGGTGCTCCTTGGAAATCCTATGGGGCAGTTCTACTCTGTCATATAGTGTTGATATGAGTTGGAATTGACTTGACGGCAATGGGTTTGGGTTTTTTTTCATATTAAAAAAAAATTGTATGTCTACATACCAACAATGAATAATTGGAAACTGAAATGTAAAACTAAACATCCTTTACTATATTATCAAAAACATGAAATATTTAGGGATAAATTTAATGAAATACGTGTATTTATATACTGAAAACTACAAAATATTGATGAAAGAATTCAATTACCTAAATAAGTGGAGACATATCTCAATTACAAAGTAAATTTAAAATTGAAAGCAGGGGCATTTTATCACCATGAAGCAGCAAGCATAAGGACTAAAGCAAACATTCCATGGATTGTGGAGCAAAAACATAGACTGAACCTGGATCCCTTTCAGCACTGCTGAACAGCCGCACTAGCCCAGGTCTGCCTACCTTTGGACTCCTTGCATCAGATCCCATTAATTGCAGCTATATCTCTTAGGCTGTACACCTAATTTGAACTATTTCTAGAAAAAAATAGAACTCTAAACTTCTTTCCTACTCTGTCTTCGTCGAGATTAACAGAAACCATTGTTGTAGGGCCCCATCTAGAGGTCTGTGACATATAAATCACTGAGCAACAAATAGGCACTAGAAATATTGACCTAAAACCTAGATGACAGAAGATAAATAACTTCAAAAAGAAATTTTGAAATAAACTCCTAAGGATAAGTCTCATATTAAAAAGAAAAACAAGACTAAAACTAAACAAAAATGCTAACAATGAAGAGGCCTTCCAATGCAGAGGAAATAATGCTGGTTTGGGACAGATGTTCCCAAAATTCATTGCTGATCTTCATTTTTACCTTGAAGAAGTTATTTAATTTAGTCTCAGATACTGCATCTGTTAAATTAGTTACCCTCCTCATAAATTTGTTGTTATATATGGAAAGCAACAAGTCCAGTGGTTCAATAAAGAATCGTTCTTATAAAAGTTCATAAAATCAAGCATTTTCTAAAGTTACAAGTTATGTGATCTTGATGCCATTGTTTCTTCTTATAAAACAAGGGAAATAGCTTGACCCTTGCTATGGATTGAATTGTGTCCCCCCCAAATTTGTGTTGTAAATCTAACCCCTATACCTATGGTTATAATCCCATTTGGGAATGGGTTTTCTTCATTAAGAGGCCATATCAGTGTAGGGTGTGTTTTAAGTCAATCACCTTTGAGATATAAAGAGCAGATTAGGACAGAGGAGCAAGCAGAGAGAGGGGAACATAAATACCATGCCACATGAAGATCACCAAGGAGCCAAGGAATAGAAGCTGAAGAGACAACGACCTTCCTCGAGAGCCGACAGAGAGGGAAAGCCTTCCCCTAGAGCTAGCACCCTGATTTCAGACTTCTAGCCTCCAAAACTGTGAGAAAATAAATTTCTGTTCATTAGAGCTACCCACTTGTGGTATTTCTGTTATAGCAGCACTAGATAGCTAAGATGATCCCTAACATTCTATAACTACGTAACACAAAGATTTCCCCTGTGATAAACCTGCATCTCATGAAAGTAGAGCTGCATAGTAGGAGATAATCTCTGGGTTCAAGTCCTAGGTTTGCCATTGTGCATTGTGTGACCTTGGGCAGGTACAGGAGGAACCCTAGATTCTGCCTGGGTAAAATGAATGAATACGACCACTAAAGTCCTCTGATACTTTTGCTCATGATGGACAAACAGGCAGCATGAAAGTGACAGCAAAAAAATGAGTTCCAAGTGAGAAGATTCATTTGGTTGTCCCCATATCCTATGTTCAACTATTGAGACTTGGATATCTGGCACAGTTTGGATCAAAGGCTCAAACCTGTAGGTCTTGGAGGCGAGGCTAAGATGGCGGAGTAGTCAGACACTTCTGGTGGTCCCTCTTACAATAAAGATTCAAAAAACAAGTGAATTGATTATATATGAAAATTTAGGTGCCCTGAATATCAAAGGCAAAGTTGAGGAATCAGACTGAGTGGCAGGGGGAGGGAGAGATGGTTCAGAAACAGTAAGCAGTTGCCAGACCTGGCCCGGTGGGAACTGGCACAGTGCAGGCTGGATTGGCTCTCGTGCACAGGGAGGCTAGCAGTGGCATTCAGGATGTGTTTTCCACATTGGGAGAGACCAAGAGGTGGAGCATCTACTCAAGCCTCCAGAACCAGTGAAAAGTGGTGCTTAATTGGCAAAAGATAAGTACATGCATCTAACCTACCACGTAGATCAAAAAATACCCCATTTGGGAAGAACTTATCTCCCATTTACCTGCTCCCTCCCTGCTCTGCTCCGGGCCAGCTTCAGCAATTGCCACGTCCCCTGGGCCAGGAGGGAAGTAGGACACATCACACTCCCTAAGGCAGTCTCTCAGCCTTGCAGAGGGAACAAATTAACAAACAGGAAAAAAATAATCTGCCAGCTCCCCTAAGCCAGGAACTCAGGGCAGGCACAGCTCCTGAGGCATAGGCATAAGGAATCCAAGGACTTTGAATGCCTTTCAGCCCTGCATACACCTGTGTGGGCCCATTTAAACAGTGTAGGTCCTCATTAGCACGGTACAACAGGGTATATATACCTGAAGCCTAACTTCAACTGTATCAGCTATATGGTGCAGTGGCAGGTTCATGACATTTGATACCGCTTTGCCATTAGCAGGGTTCTCACTTACCCACATTAGGGGCCTGAGGACTGGTGGCTCCACCCACACCACCTAGCCATCTGCAACAGGGGCCCAAGAATAAGTGGTGCCTTGCAGTCCTTACAGCCAACTGCACTGGGTGCCCATAGTCTGGCTACAAAACCCACCCACCTACGGTCTCAAGGAAACAGGGACGCGCTTTTCTCCCAGGCACTCAGGGGAAACTGTCAGACCCCTGCCTTGCTCAGCTCATGACCCCCTCCTGCAGCCAGATATTTGTGCCTACTCTAATCACCCTTGCCCATCTAGGACTATAGGTGAGAGCTCGCACCACACACTTGGTGACTGACTACCTGGACACCTAAGCTGAATCCATACATGAAAAGAAAATGGGCTCCTGGGCTCACATACCTAGTAACAGATCTAACCACCCAGTGACAGGACGTTAGAGCTTCAAAAGGGCTAATAATCAAACTAGATCACATGAGCAGCCTATTTTGGTGTACCAAAACAAAACAAAACTAGAAGCTACAGCACAGTAAGCAAACATAAAACAAATAAATATAATAACTTACTGATAGAGACAACAGTCAATATCAAATCACATAAAGAGGCAGACCATGATGGCTTTAGCAAGCCCCTAAAAAAAGAATTAAGAAGTCTACTGGAGAAAGAGAACTTTTTGGAATTGCCAGAGTTAGAATACAAAAGATTAATATACAGAACTCTTCAAGATATCAGGAAGGAGATCAGTCAAAACGCAGAACAAGCCAAGGAACACACAGACAAAGCAATTGAGGGACTTAAGAAGATTATAGAAGAGCACAATGACAAATTTAACAGGCTGAAAGAATCCATAGAGAGACAGCAAACAGAAATTCAGAAGATTAACAATAAAATTTCAGAATTAGACAACTCAATAGAAAGTCTTAGGAGCAGAACTGAGGCAATGGAAGTCAGAATTAGTGAGATTGAAGATAAAGCACTTGACACCAACTTATTTGAGGAAAAATAAGATAAAAAAAATTTTAAAAAATGAAGGAACCCTAAGAATTATATGGGACTCTATCAAGAGTAATAATCTATGAGTGATTGGATTAAGAGAATGGGGGGGGGGGTGTAACAGAAAATACAGAGAGAATTGTTGAAGATTTGCTGGAAGAAAACTTTCATAATATCATGAAAGATGAGAAGATATCCATCCAAGAAGCTCAGTGAACCTCAAACAGGATAGACCCCAAAGGAAAGTCACCAAGACATATCAAATAAAACTTGCCAAAACCAAAGACAAAGAAGGAATCTGAGAGTGGCTAGGGATAAACAAAATGTCACTTACAAAGGAGAACAAATAAGACTAAGTTCTGGTTACTCAGCAGAAACCATGCATGCAAGAAGGCAGTGGGATAACATACAAAAAGCCTTGAAGGAAAAAAAAAAAAAAAAAAGGAAAAAAAAAAAAAAAAAAAAAAAAACCTCCCAGCCAAGAGTTATATATCCAGCAAAACTGTCTCTCAAATACTATGAACAAATTAGGTCATTT
>NW_004444120.1:4224114-4225186 GCF_000243295.1 Trichechus manatus latirostris
GGGGGGGTGTAACAGAAAATACAGAGAGAATTGTTGAAGATTTGTTGGTAGAAAACTTCCCTGATATCATGAAAGATGAGACGATGTCTAAGATGTTCATCAAAGCTCACGCAAGGTAGATCCCAAAAGAAAGTCGCCAAGACATATTATAATCAAACTTGCCAAAACCAAAGATAAAGAGATAATTTTAAGAGTGGCCAGGGACAAACGAAAAGTCATGTACAAAGGAGAGTCAATAAGACTAAGCTCAGACTACTCAGCAGAAACCATGCAGGCAAGAAGGCAATGGGATGACATATACAAAGTCTTGAAGGAAAAAAATTGCCAGACAAGAATTATATATCTAGCAAAACTGTCTCTTAAATATGATGGTGAAATTAGGGTATTTCCAGATAAACAGAAGCTTAGGAAATTTGCAAAAACCAAACCAAAATTACAAGAAATACTAAAGGGAGTCCTCCAGTTAGAAAATCAATAACATCAGATAACAACCCAAGACTAGAACACAGGACAGAGCAACCAGATATAAACCCAGATAGGGAAGTCACAAAAATAAATCAAAGCTAAAATGCTGAAAATAGGGAAAAAGAGCTGTCAATATGTAAAAGATGACAATATTAAAACAAAAAAGAGGGCCAAAAAAATGTAGTCAGAGATCTTTCATATGGAGAGGAGGTCAAGGTGATATAAAGACATAAAAGATTTGTATAACTTAGAAAAACAGGGGTAAAGGAAACTAACAATCCTACACATCAAAATAAAAAAAGAAAACATAAAGATTCAACAAGTACAAAATCAACAACAATGAAAAAGATTAAATACATAAAGAAAAACTATTCAGTACAGAAAAGTAAGTGGAAAAAAGAAACTGTCAACAACACAAAAAAAAAACATCAGAATGACAGCACTAAACTCATACCTATCAATAATTACACTGAATGTAAATGGACTCAGTGCACCAATAAACAGACACACATGGCAAAATGGATAAAAAAAATATGATCCATCTATAACCTGCCTACAAGAGAGACACACCTTAGACTTAAAGACAAACAAACTAAAACTCAAAGGA
>NW_004444120.1:4226570-4233567 GCF_000243295.1 Trichechus manatus latirostris
AAAAAAAAAAAAAATTACAGACCAATGTCCATCATAAAGATTGATGCAAAAATCCTCAGCAAAATTATAGTCAAAAGAATTCAACAACGTGTCAAAAAAAAATTCACCATGACCAAGTGAGATTCATACCAAGTATGCAGGTATGGTTCAACATTAGAAAAACAATCAATGTAATCCGTCACATAAATAAAACAAAAGACAAGAACCACATGATCTTATCAATTGATGCAGAAAGACATATAACAAATTCCAACACCAATTCATGACAAAAATTCTCAGCAATATAGGAATAGAAGGAAATTCCTCAACATAATTAAGGGCATTTATACAAAGCCAACAGCCAACATCATCCTAAATGGAGAGAGTCTGAAAGAATTCCCCTTGAGAACAGGAACCAGACACGGATGACCTTTATCACCACTCTTATTCAACATTGTGCTGGAGGTCCTAGCCAGAGCAATTAGGCTAGAAAAAGAAAGAAAGGGCATCTAAATTGGCAAGGAAGAAGTAAAAGTATCTCTGTTTGCAGATGATATGATCTTATATACAGAAAAACCCAAAGAATCCACAGAAAACTACTGCAACTCATAGAAGATTTCAGCAAAGTATCAGGATACAAGATAAAAATCAGTTGGATTCTTCTACACCAACAAAGAGAACTTCCAAGAGGAAATCACCAAATCAATGCCATTTACAATAACCCCCAAGAAGATACATACTTAGGAATAAATCTAACAGAGACATAAAAGACCTATATAAAGAAAACTACAAGATACTACTGCAAGAAACCAAGAGACCTGCATAAGTGGAAAAACATACCTTGCTCATGGATAGGAAGACTCAACATTGTGAAAATATCTGTTCTACCCAAAGCCATCTACAGATACAGTGCAGTCCCAATCCAAATTCCAATGGCATTTTTTAATGAGTTGGAGAAACAAATCACCAACTTCATATGGAAAGGGAAGAGGCCCCGGATAAGTAAAGCATTACTGAAGAAGAAGAACGAAGTGGGAGGCCTCACACTATCTGATTTTAGAACCTATTATACTGTCACAGTAGTCAAAACCGCCTAGTACTGGTAAAACAACAGATACACAGACCAAGGGAACAGAATTGAGAATCCAGACATAAATTCACCCACCTACTAGCAGTTGATATTTGAGAAAGGCCCAAAGTCTGTTAATTGGGGAAAAGGCAGTCTCTTTTACAAATGACGCTGGCATAACTGGATATCTATCTGCAAAAAAATGAAACTAGACCTATACCTCACACCATGCACAAAAACTAACTCACAATGGATCAAAGAGCTAAATATAAAATCAAAAACAATAAAGATCATGAAAGAAAAACTAGGGACAACATTAGGAGCCCTAATACATGGCATAAACAGAATACAAAACATTACTAACAATGTACAAACACCAGAAGAGAAATTTGATAACTGAGAGCTCCTAAAAATCAAACACTTATGGTCATCAAAAGGCTTCACCAAAAGAGTAAAAGACAACCTACAAACTGGGAAAAAAATTTTGGCTAGGACAAATCTGGCCAGCGTCTAATCTCTAAAATCTACAAGATACTGTAAAACCTCAACAACAAAAAGATAAATAACCCAATTTAAAAATTGACAAAGGATATGAACAGGCACTTCACCAAAAAAGACATTCAGGCAACTACCAGATACATGAGGAAATGCTCACAATCATTAGCCATTAGAGAAATCCAAATCAAAACTACAATGAGATGCCATCTGACCCCAACAAGGCTAGTATTAATCCAAAAAACACAAAATAATAAATAGTGGAGAGGTTGTGGAGAGACTGGAACACTTATACACTGCTGGTGAGAATGTAAGATGGTACAACCACTTTGAAAATCGCTTTGGTGCTTCCTTAAAAAGCTAGAAATAGAAGTACCATATCATCCAGTAACTCCACTCCTTGGAATATATCCTAGAGAAATAAGAGCCTTCACACGAAAAGATATATGCGCACTTATGTTCGTTGCAACACTGTTTACAAAAGCAAAAAGATGGAAACAACCTAGGTGCCCATCAACAGATGAATGGATAAACAAATTATGGTATTTTCACACAATGTAATACTATGCAATGATAAAGAACAGTGGTGAATCTGCGAAACATCTCATAACATAGAGCAGTCTGGAAGGCTTTACACTGACTGAAATTAGTCAGACGCAAAAGGACAAGTATTGTATGAGACCACTATTATAGGAACTTAAGAAAAAGTTTAAACACAGAAGAAAACATTATTTGATAGTTACGAGGGTGGGGCTTGAGGGAGAGGGTTATTTACTAACTAGATAATAGATAAGAATTATCTTAGGTGAAGGGAAGGACAACACACACTACAGGGAAGTCAGCACAACTGGACTAAACCAAAAGCTAAGAAGTTTCCTGAATACAACCAAACACTTCGAGGGACAGAGTAACAGGGTAGGGGTCTGGGGACCATGGTTTCAGAGGACATCTAGATCAGTTGGCATAATAAAGTTTGTTAAGAAAGTGTTCTGCATCCCATTTTGGTGAGTGGCATCTTCGGTTTTAAAAGCTAGCAAGCGGCCATCTAAGATGCTTCAATTGGTCCCAACCCACCAGGAGTAAAGAAGAATGAAGAACACCAAAGATACAAGGAAAATATTAGCCCAAGAGACAGAAAGGGCCACATAAACCGAGACTCCATCAGCCTGAGACCAGAAGAACTAGATGGTGCCTGGCTACCACCAATGACCGCCCTGACAGGGAACACAACAGAGAGTCCCCGACGGAGCAGGAGAAAAGTGTGGTGCAGAACTCAAATTCTAGTTAAAAAGATCAGACTTAATGGTCTGACTGGGACTGGAGGGACCCCAGAAGACATGGCCCCTGGACTCTCTGTTAGCCCAGAACTGAAACCATTCCTGAAGCCAACTCTTCAGACAAAGATTAGACTGGACTATAAGACATAAAATGATACTCGTGAAGACAGTGCTCCTTAGCTCAAGTAGATACATGAGACTAAATGGGCAGCTCCTGTCCAGAGGTGAGATGAGAAGGCAAAAAGGGACAGGAGCTGGTTGAATGGAAATCTAGGGTGGAAAGGAAGAGTGTGCTGTTACAGTATAAGGAGAGCAACTAGGATCACATATCAATGTGTGTATAAATTTTTGTATAAGAAACACTTAAACTGTAAACTTTCACTTAAAGCACAATAAAATTAAAAAATTAAAAATTAAAAAAAAAAAAATCCGTTCGTCTTGACCTCACTGTCTAGTGTCAAACTTTATTTGAGACAAAGATGCTTCCCTTACTCTGGGAGAAGGAGGCAGTTTCAGGCTGGCATCAATGAAATGATTATAAAGTGGGGGTGAATGAGGCATGTGAATTATAAAAGCAAAAAGAAGTGTGACCCGAGCCTAAGGAAGGAGTTCCAAACCCCATCAGTACATACTAAGTATCAATGAAGAGATTGCATAATAATTACAGGAAAGGGATTATAAACCCAAGGACCTAAATATTCCCTTCACATTTAAGGGACTTGTACCTTGGTGGAAAGGCATTGGGTTGTAAACATTTAAATTTATGCAACTCAATCATTTCGATTCATGTAACCCACTCATGTGACTCATATGGGTCAGAGTAGAACCGTGCTATATAGGGTTTTTAATGGCTGATTTTTTGGAAGCTAATTGCCAGGCCTTTCTTCCAAAGCACTTCTGAGTGGATGCAAACCTCATGTTTGGTAAAATAGAGAGTCAGTCAACATGAAGGAAACCCTCGATGAGATGGATTGGCACGATAGCTGCATCAATGGACTCAAATATACCAACAACCGTGAAGATGACAGGGGACTGGGCAATGTTCTGACTCAAAGGCAATCAACAACAAAAAAGGGGATAATTTCAAAGTAAAAGAGTGGATTTTACAAAGTCCCTGCTCATATGGCAGTCAAAAATGTGACCATGTAAAGGAGCCCACAGCAACAATATTGGCTTAGTCCAGTTTGGACAGAATCATTATGCTGTTGTGTGTGTGGACTGAGTTTCAAACTATGTGAAATGCTTAGGAGAATTTGATCTACTCTATGTGTTAGTCTGATTTACTGGATTTACAAGCTCAGTGCTTAGAAAGATGCTGTTAGACCTGTATTTGGGGTGTTCAAATCAAATCTGTATATGTGTTAGGCAATTAAACTTTTGAGATATGTAGATGTATTAAAATTGTCATTGTAATTTATTACATGCAAGGTAATTTCATCAAATATAAAACGGTATTAAATATTTAGAGACTTTAAAAGAATTTGATCTGACATATCAAATTGAAAGAAGTATTTTGAAAAATTACTATACATAAAAATAAGATCTGAAAGTTGAAATTAAAGTCTTAAGAAAATTCAATTTTTAACTTTAATCAAAGAAATATTGATGAAAACACAGGTATTAGAATTCCTGTTCAGTGCAAAATCCCCACTTGCATTGCCCTCTTCCGTATTTCTCTTCCTCTAGTCCTGGCTAGGCGCCTTGGTGGTGAAGTAGTTAAGAGTTCAGGCTGCTAACAAAAGGGTCGACAGATCAATTCCACCAGCCGCTCCTTGGAAATCCTATGAAGCAGTTCTACTCCGTCCTATAGGGTTGCTATGAGTTGGAATCAACTCGACGGCAATGGATTTAGTCCCGGTGGCTAACTCAAGTAAAGTCTAGCAGAAGAGGTAAATAAATCCCATTCTAAACAGGTAGGCACAGATCTCCAAAATAATCTATGCCAGTGCTTGCATTTGTATTGCTACTTACTGTTAGAGTGGAACAATAGCATTTTCAGAAGTTGAGCAAGGGTGGGTGGCGCAAAACACAATTTAATGGCACTGTTGTTATCAATAGGAGCCCAGGTGGTGCAGTGGTTAAGAGCTTGACTGCTTACTGAATGTCAGTGGTTTGAACCCAACAGCCACTCCACAGGAGAAAGATGTGCCAGTCTGCTTTGTAAAGATTTACAACCTTGGAAACCCTATGGGGCAGTTCTACTCTGTCCTATACGGTCACTAGGAGTTGGAATCAACTCAATGGCACACAACAACAACAACATTGTTATCAATAAGGAGCCCTGGTGGTGTGGTGGTTACTATAAGCACTGGGCTGCTAGTCAAAATATCAGCGATTGGAACCCAACCAGCAGCTTCCTAGGAAAACCTACAGGGCAGTTCTACTCTGTCATATAGGGTTACTATGAGTTAGAATCAGCTTGAAAGTACACAACAACAATGTTGGTATCAATCTGACCTTAAGGGTTTAAGGTTTAAAATTTATGAAAATCATGATTTCTAAAGGCTTTTTCCCTGCTGTTGTATGGAATTCTGCATTTCCTTTTTTTATACTTCCATAACACATTATGTTTATATTGTTACGCATATTTCTTGGCTTTGGAGCTACAAATACCTCTGTCTGCATGGAGCTTGTACTCTAGAGGAATTTTTCCTCCATCATGGTATTTATCACAGTCGGTTCATACTAAAATTATTTACGTTCGTTCATCCCTCTCATTGGACTGTGAGCTTTATTTCCTCTGAAGAACCTCATTAGTAAAAGGCCTTGCATAGCGTCAGTGTTCAATAAATGCATGTGGAATTAAATAGGTGTGCCAAAAACAATGTTGAGTGTAATTTATAAATCAATAATTTTATAGCTTTAATTAGCTGCTTTTCTGTCCCGATGCTTGGTCAACAATTATTCTGTTCATCTATCAGCTCTGTGCTGAAAGTCACACTGCTATATATTTCCTGACTAGAATAAGAGATAAGATAAGGGGATTTCTCTTCCTTTGCATGAGAATTATTATCTACTTATGAAAGAGAATTTTTTAAAAAATCTGTGATTTAAAAAATAATTTTTTATGCTCAACTTTTCTACTGTATGAATATTCCTTAATTTATCAAATGTTATGTGTCAGATGAGAAAAAGGATTCAAGTACTATGCTTATTAATCTATAAACATATCCATAAGCATTATGTAATATTTTCTTATAAATATGTCGTTTAAGAGTCTAATTCTTGTATACAACTCATTAAAATAAATTACAGGTTTTTTTTTTTTTTTTTTTAAGGAAAATTAACAATCGGTGAGCTGAGGCAGATATCAAAACACAATAGAATATTTTATTTGATTCCAAGAGTACTGATGCCATATCTGCCATTTTAAGGAATGTAATTTATTAATTGTTTAAAAATAGAAACAATTTGTGTTGTAGTAGTAGTATCATCAGAACTTGTCCAGATTCCTTAGGGATAAGAACCAGGATCAGCCCAAAGCTGATTCCTATGAGGTGGAGGTCAGACTTACCTCCACTCTCTGACTTCTTTATCATTTCTGACACCAGCTATACTCTCCCACCCCCACCCTTCCTCAATGGCACTCTCTACTTCTCTGCTGGGTTTGATAATTCATTGCAATGGCCACACAAAACTCACAGACCATACTTACAGTTAAGTGGTTTATCAAGGAACTGATGGACTACCACTTGAGATGTATCAACAAATGGATGCAACACTGGAAGTGTTCACTTGTCTATGCAAATAAATTTTGAACATAGCTACTTGGCCAACTGACTGGAAGAGATCCATATTTATGCCTGTTCCAAAGAAAGGTGATCTAACTGAATGCGGAAATTATTGAACAATATCATTAATATCATACACAAGTAAAATTTTGCTGAAGATCATTCAAAAGCAGTTGCAGCAGTACATCAACAGGGAACTGCCAGAAATTCAAGCTGGATTCAGAAGAGGATGTAGAACCAGGGATGTCATTGCTGATGTCAGATGGATCTTGGCTGAAAGCAGAGAATACCAGAAAGATGTTTACCTGTGTTTTATTGACTATGCAAAGGCATTCAACAGTGTAGATCATAACAAATTATGGATAACATTACAAAGAATGGGAATCCCAGAACACTTAAATGTGCTCATGTGGAACCTGTACATAGACCAATAGGCAGTTGTTTGA
>NW_004444120.1:4233667-4254419 GCF_000243295.1 Trichechus manatus latirostris
GCTGATGTCAGATGGATCTTGGCTGAAAGCAGAGAATACCAGAAAGATGTTTACCTGTGTTTTATTGACTATGCAAAGGCATTCAACTGTGTGGATAATAACAAATTATGGATAACCTTGCAAAGAATGGGAATTCCAGAACACTTGATTGTGCTCATGAAGAACCTGTGCATAGATTGAGACACAATCATTCAACCTGAACAAGGAGATACTGCGTGGTTTATAGTCAGGAAAGGTGTGCGTCAGGGTTGTACCTTTCGCCATACTTATTCAATCTGTATGCTGAGCAAATAATCTGAGAAACTGGACTATATGAAGCGGAAGTTGGCATCAGGATTAGAGGAAGACTCATTAACAACCCGCCATATGCAGATGACACAACCTTGCTTGCTGAAAGCCAAGCGGACTTGAAGCATTTATTGATGAAGATCAAAGACCACAGCCTTCAGTATGGATCACACCTCAACATAAACAAAACAAAAATCCTCACAACTGGACCAATAAGCAATATCATGATAAATGGAGAAAAGATTGATGTTTTCAAGGATTTCATTTTACTTGGCTCCACAATCAACACCCATGGAAGCAGCAGTCAAGAAATCAAAAGATGCATTGCATTGGTCAAATCTGCTGCAAAAGATCTCTTTAAACTGTTAAAAAGCAAAGATGTCACTTTAAGACTAAGGTGTGCCTGACCCACACCATGGTGTTTTCAATCACCTCATATGCATGCAAAAGCAAATGAATAGGAAGACCGAAGAAGAATTGATGCCTTTGAATTATGGTGTTGGCAAAGAATATTGACTATACTATGGACTGCCAAAAGAACAAACACATCTGACTTGAAAGAAGTACAGCCAGAATGTTCCTTAGAAGCAAGGATGGCGAGACTTCATCTCACATACTTTGGTTATCAGGAGGGATCAGTCCCTGGAGAAGGACATCATGCTCGATAAACAGAGGGTCAGTGAAAAAGAGGAAGACCATCAACGAGATAGATTGACACAGTGGCTGCAACAATGGACTCAAGCATAACAACAATCATGAGGATGGCATAGATCACAGCCATTGAAAACTCTACGGAGTGCAGTTCTCCTCTGACACACATGGGGTTGACATGAGAAAGGATTGACTCGTTGGCAACCGTTTTTTTTTTTTTTTTATTTACCATCCTACGTTGGTGGTTCAAACACACTCAGTGGCTTCCACAGGAGAAAGGCCTGGTGATCTGCTCTCATAAAGATTACAGCCTAAAAAACCCTATGGGGGGCAGTTCTAATCTGTCATGTGGGGTCACTGCGAGTCTGAATGAACTTGACAGCACCCAACAACAACAGCAGGGAGGCAGCATAATGTGGGGTTGAAGTCTGGTAAACCTACACTTAAACTTCAGGTCTACCACTGTAAAGCAGAGATAATAGCACCTACATCTATCATTTCCTATGAGAATCAAATGAAGTCATGTATTTAAAACATTTGGCTACATGCATGGTATATGACAAGTGTTTCATAAATGCTAGTTTCCCTTTCTACTGTTGGTGAAATCACCTCTCAAAAGGAGTTTCTTATTCTAACTATCTGAAAAAGTGAGAACCATCAGTGACTTTTACAATAGCAGTGGGTCATTTTTTAGTTTGTTTTCTTTTGTTGTAACAAAAATTAAAAGATAGTGCTACTGGGTGGAGGTTGTGAGGGCAGAGGTAGTGAAATGTAATCGTCTGACACAGGAGAAACAGGGTTTCCCTGATTAATGTCTTTACCAATTTGGGGGAAATTTAAAAATGCATATGTTGTACCACTTCTTTGATAGAGAATTGCTTCATATTATGCCCTCTAATCAACTATCTTCTGATAGCCTTGCTGATAAAGGATTAGTCATTAGGCAATAGCATTATGGATATTGATTTCAGTATAAGCTTAAAGCGTACATTTCAATACCCGTATATGCCAGGCGCAGGAAGTGCTTATATCTTTTTTCCACTCTGAATTATTCATAAAGTAGTCTTTCTGGTGAGCTAAAATGGAAAGAAAGAAACTAAGGACACGAAGGATTGGTAAGATTCATCCAGTTGTTATCTGGAGAGCTGATTCTTATCTGAAATCATTGTAAGCATCCAAGTGGGTTTACGAGATTCGAAAGTCCACTTGAAGACAGGTAAATAGGCTCCTTAAAAAGCAATTCTTTATTTTTACTGTGGTTGTGCATGGATTTCTTGGTAATGAACCTTACCAAAGGATGAAATGAAGAGCGGATATTAAAAATAGAATAATTACAACAGGTCTTTTTTTGATAGAAAATTTGCAATTTTAGTTCTCTTTAAATTTTGTTTTAAAATAACTTTGAGCTAGATTTTGATTGCTTTTTATTCTGGCAGTCTTCCCACTTCTTACTTACCAAATCTTGAGGAAGTACAGAGAACATTAGACTAGAAAGAAGGAACCTAGCCCCCGAGCTGTGACATCAATAAACCTTGGACAAGTTACCAAAGAAGTCTGGCCGCTGCTCTTATGTAAAATGGGAATGACACCTGACCTGCCTATCATTCAAAACTATACAAAAAAAAAAAAAAATTAAAGCTGCCATTTATTAAGTTCTAAAGTTTTGTGGCGCCCTAGTGGTGCAACAGTTAAGTGCTTGGCTGCTAACCTAAAAGTTGTTGGTTTTAACCCACCCAGCGGCTCCACAGGAGAAAGACTTGGTGATCTGCTTCCTTAAAGATTACAGCCTAGAAACCCTCATTGGGCAGTTCTACTCTGTCACATGGGGTCGCTATGAATCAAAAACCAACTCAGTGGCACCCAGCAACAAAGCTTTGTGGAACCTTTGATCTCTGATGCTCAATATGCGTTCCTGCGCCTTATTTTTTAACAGGCTCAGGCTGATATGCAGTGCTGCTTCTAGTAATGAAGAGGGTGATATTAATATCATGCTTCACTGTCAGAAATTGTGTCCCTAGAGGCTACAATAAAAATAAAGAGCATTCATGGGCCAAGAGGTCTGCAACTGTCCCTCCTACTCAACCACTGCCACCATCTCTTCAGTGACCTCTTTTCTGCTGCTGTTTTTGGTTTTGCTGCCACCTTCACTTCCACGGCCATTGGCTAAAGTCACTGTCATCATATTTTTACTATTTTCACTCTTTGGCGGCCACTGTCACAGATCCAGCAAGGAAGAGATCAATATGTCTTCATCTTTAAACCCTGTATCTCATCTCTCCCCCGTTATGCCGCTACCAAAAATTGCAAAGCTTTGTTCTGAATTGGTTGACTTGACATAAAGCTGTGTTTATCATTCCAGATTTATCTTACCTTTCTATCCTCTTATTTATTATCTCAGATGACTCCACTACAATGTAATTTCCACAAGAGCAGGGACTTTGTCTACTGTTATTTCTGCACCAACTAGAACATTCCCTGGCACATAGTAGCCACTCTGTACAGATTTAGTGAATGAATGAATCCTTCAATGAAGAGTTATATATTTAAGAACTGTTTTCAGCCACTTTTAGGTATAGAGGCAGAAGAGTGGAGAAGTTTTAATCATTGAGTCATGATATATTTCCTGTTTGCCTCTGAATAAAGTATACTGAAATACATATAGGACAATGCATTCAATATTTAATTTTTTAAGTATATGTAGATAAATTAAAATAAAGAGAGAAAAAATAAAATGAAAGGAAGAAAGAGAGAATTCCAGATTAGAGACGTGAAATTAAACTAAATCTAGCTCTTAGTTTTGAGATAGTTAAGGCAAAAGACAAAGCACGTTGGGTTATAGTTCTCAGTTTTCTATAACTAATAATTAAAATTTTCTGGAGCAATATCTTTTGTCTCTGACTGAAATCTAGGAATGATTTATTGTATAAAACAGTACATAAAATGCAGTGGCTAAAATAATGATCAGTGCCTTCAACTGTGATGTTGCCAGAGATAGAAATGTAAAACAAATGTATCTCAAACACTATAAAAGCTGAGGTCATAAATTACAGTGTAATTTCGTGAAGACATTTCTACTGGCAACTAAGATTAATCGTTGCCTAACTTAATACAGGGATAGAGTTTAGAGAACAAAATGAAAGTGATAGAAGACCTCTTCCTGTGTCTCTATGAAATGTCTCCCGCGAGCTGTTGGAACGGGCTGTATCAGACAGTTGGTGGCTGAATTTTCTCAGAAGTGCCTGCAGTGCCCATATTCTGCGGGCTCTGGAGGCCAGATGGGCAGGCAGTGGAACCGACATTCTGCTATGAGCATTTTGGAGACTGGCTTCAATTCTTATTTGGAATAAAAAACAAAAAAAAAACCAAACCCATTGCTATCAACTTGATTCTGACTGATAGCAACCCTATAGGACAGAGCAGAACTGCCCCACAGGGTTTCCAAGGCTGTAATCTTTATGGAAGCAGACTGCACATCTTTTTCCCACAGAGCAGCTGATAGATTAGAACTTCCGATCTTTGGGTACGCAGTCGAGCACTTAACCACTGTGCTACTAGGGTTTCTTTATTTGGAATAAGGCCATCCCAATTCTACCTCACATAAACCTGTCATCCTCAAGGCGATTCCAACTCATGGCGCCCATGTGTTACAGAGTAGAATTGTGTTCCATAGGGTTTACAGTGGCTATAATCTTTATGGAGAGGTTTCCAGATGGCGCAAACGGTTTGCTTTTGGCTACTAACCTAAAAGTTGGCAGTTTGAACCCACTCAGTGGCATGGAGGAAGAAATACCTGGTGATCTGCTTCTGTAAATATTACAGTCAAGAAAACCACATTGAGCAGTTGTACCCTGTAACACACAGTGTCGCATGAGCTGGAATCGGCTGGATGGCAACAGCTCCATCTTTACAGAAGCAGATTGCTAGGTCTTTCTCCCGTGGCACTGCTGGATATGTTTGAACCAGGAACTTTTGGTTAACAGCTGAGCTCAACCATTTGCTCCACCGAGGGACCTCTACCTCACATCAAAGGAAAGGAAAAAAAAAAAAAAATCATTGCCATCGAGTCATTACAACTCATAGTGACCCTACAGGACAGAGTAGAACTGCCCACAGGGTTTCAAGGAGCAGCTGGTGGATTCAAACTGTTGACCTTTTGGTTAGCAGCCATAGCCCATAACCACTGTGCCACCAGGGCTCCCTACCTCACACAGAGAGGTTAATTTCTTTGTCGTGATCATCAGGCCAATATCAGAAGTGATATTGACTGACACTAAGAGCAGCTCATAGCTATTAGTTTCTCTTCCTTCATATTTCTCCTTTATCACCTTTCACTGTTGTTTATGAATTGAATACCTGTTGAGTCTCTGAAGACCATACAAAGAGTACTTATCACAAAGATTCCCAAAGGAAATTCTCTGCTTATCTATGGCCAGTTGCAGGATTCATCCTGCAATTCTAATTTTCTGACACTGTTTGGTATTCCCCAGGTGCCCTGGCCCTTAAACTACCCCTTTCTATCCAGAACCTCTTCCTGTGTTTTGCCCTTTGAAATATTTTCATAGGCTGCAGTCAACGAATAAGATTAAATTATGCTCAGAAGTATGCTTGTGTGTGTTGTGGGTCAGAGGGCCGCAATTCAGAGTGGTCAGTGAACCTATACCTTATCAGAAGTGAGATATTAGATTCCCTGAAGCTGGTCACCAACTCATGAGTAGGAAAAAGTGTAGCTCCCACTTCCCCAGCAGAAAGAAGAGTAATGGCAACATCCAGTGTTGCCCTAAAATTGTTCCCTGCATTGTTGTGAGCTTAACATAACTGTCTCTCCTCTACATCATCTATGAGACCATCAACTCCTTCACCCTAGAAGAGTGACTCTAAATGTTATAATTTTTAAAAAGTAGGAAATTTTGGTGCCATTCAAATGATTTAAAAACAATTTTAAACATTTTTTATTCAATATGTATTGACACCTAACAAGTGAAAAATGATGTGCTAGCCACTGGGAATACAAAGCTGAATTAAACAAGGTCCTTGAGGTGCTTACGGCCTTGTAGTTGGACAAATATGTACCCAGATAAATTTCTAGTGAACTCAGTGAATGCTACCATGAAAGTATGTATTAGTCAGTACTGGCATAACTGGGAAACCAAATGGGGTTCATTTCTATTTATTTCGATGGATCCATGTACTTCATTGATCTTAACCAAGACTCTTCATCTATGAGTTCTGTTTTTTGTTTTTGTTTTTTTCTGCTTTGGCCTTATTTTTAAGCAGGCTTTCTCATCATGGTAGCAAGATGACTGGCAATAGCTCCATTCTCTCAGCAACAATAGCAGAAAAAAAAGATTACCTCATTACAGGGTGCAGCAGGAGAAACCCTAGGATAAATTCTGATTGGCTGTGATTGAGTTATGTGCCATCCCTAAACCAATCATTGTCCAGGAGAATATGAGGCTCTGATTGGCCAGCCTGGTTCACCTCTCCTTGTGGGCAGGGGTAGAGTCATCTGTAGGATAAATATCACATGGACCTAGAGAACTTTCACTGGAGAGTGTCATTGACAGAGTGTAATGACCATTCACAGGAGAGGATCACCCCTTCTTCCATCACAAGCCACATGAGGAGGATTACTACAGAGAATGGAGATAATTGCAAACATTCCCAGCCAGAAGCCTTTTAAGCTGCAGAAACTTCACACTTGCTTGAGTTACCAGAGTGGAACTTAATAAGAGCATTCTTGGGAAAAATTGGCATGCATCCCCTTGATTATAGGTGAACAAAGAGAGTGGTGCCTGCCTCTTGCCTGGTGAAGTCCAAACTTGCCTGGAACTCTCTTTGATGGCAGGGCAATCAGGAAGGGATCAAGAGATGGTCAAAGTGAACTGTAACCACTTGTCAAGGCAAGGAGGTCATATTTTGCCATGAACCCATGAGATGCCTTGGAAGGTAAATAACATGCAGCATCTCGAAAGGTCCCCAGTCAAAAGGGCTTCCTGCTAGACTGACTAGATAGCAGAGAGAGAGGCTGAAGGTGTACTGTTGGGGGTGTGGGGGCTGGGGTCTGAGGACAGCCAGAGCGTGCATCACCTCAATCAGAATCCTCAATCAGATTTAGTTCAGTTTGGAAGTATGCATGAGGGACAGAGGATATTAAATAAATCCATTAAACACCACATCAAAAGGCACCATTTGGACTTCTGCAACACACGGCTCCATCAGCTGAACACACACAAGATGCACGTTTCTGGGATCCCTGGTGATGTAGTGGTAAAGAGCTCAGCTGCTACCCAAAAGCTCGGCCGTTGGAATCCACCGACCGCTCCTTGGAAACCTTATGGAGCAGTTCTACTCTGTCCTATAGGGTCGCTATGAGTCGGAATCGACTCGACGGCAACGAGTTTGGTTTGGGTTTGCTCTTTTCTGGAAATACACTTTCCACTTTCCCCTGTACTCAGAGGAGCCAGAAACAAAAAAGCAAATGGGGAAGGAGGAATGACAGAGCCAGGACAAATAATGAGAAAAAAATTACGCTCAATGCCACCACATTCAGCCATGTAGGTTGTGCAAAAAGGTGCTGGCTGGGGGGGCCCAAGCAGTGGCAGAAAGCCAGCTAACCTGTCTCTTGACCCTCCTTGACTGGGGGATGCCTCAAAGGGGTCTCCTTTTAAAATTGACCCGAAGATGCCTATGTGCTAGTTGTGGCATCTCCTTCCCCACTGCAGGTCCTGAGCCGTGATGCCGTCCGGAGTGAAGTGAAGGGACAAGCGTCAAACTGAAGGTAAGATTAAAGTTCTTATTTAGATTTGACTGGATGTTTTAATTTCTGAAAAATAATAATGTTCTTGTAATACCTGAAAGTGACTGGAAAACTATAGGATCACCCCAGATAGCTGGAAGGGATGAGGACGAGAGAAAAGACACGCAAACCTGAATGTAGTGGTTGGAATAAATAATAATAATAAAGGTTGTGCCTTCTCAGTTCAGGCCCATTCATTAAACTTGTAACTTGTAGGCCTTAGGGGCTCTTTACACCATTGCTGAATTTCAACATTTGTATAAAGAATATATATATCACTAGGCACATAACAGAGGAAAAAGCTTTTATTCTTTCGCAAAACTTAAAACAGGTGGTCCGGAAAGGAAGCTGATATTTACTGCGATGTACTACAATTCAGGCACTCTAGGTCTTTATCCCCATTAGTGCCTCCATAAAACTGGAGGCATCTTACTATTTTACAGTCGAAGAAAATGAAGCTCAGAGGTGTTAAGTAATTTAGACAAAGTCAAAATAATAGTAAATGGCAGAGAGGAGATTCTAATTTAGCCCCATTCTGCCTTTAAAAAAAAAAATCCATTGCCGTGGAGTCAACTTATGGCGACCCCATGTGTTAGAGAGTAGAGCTGCTCCGTAGAGTTTTCCTGGCTGTAATCTTAATGGAAAGGAGCCCTGGTGGCGTAATGGTTAAGTGCTCCGCTGCTGAACAAAAGGTTGACGGTCGGAACCTGCCAGCGCCTCGCTGGCAGAAAAGACCCGGTGATCTGCTCCCCTAAAGATTAACCCATTGCCAGCGAGTTGTTTCCTACTCACAGTGACCCCAGAGCAACCCAAAGGACAGAGTACAACTGTGCCATAGGGTTTCCAAGCCTGTAATCTTTGGTAGCAGATTGACACATCTTTTTCCTGTGGCACAGCTGGTTCAAACTGTCGACCTTTTGGTTAGCAGCCTAGTGCTTAACCACTGCGCCACAGAAGACCCTTTACTTTCTAACGCACCGTTTTGTGAAAGTGATAGCAATTATTAGCCCCATTGGAATCTCCAGGGTCAAGTAACACTTGTATTAGATCCTACATGTTGTTTCTTCCAACCTTAATCCACCTGGAATCACCACACAGCTTTGACTTGGGCCAAAGCACACGAAAACAGAAAGGGGTGTTCTGTAGCCTGGTTGCTACCCAAACAACTGAACAGTAGGGAATGTACTTGCTCACTGATCCGTAAATCACTGAACTTCACAACCGTTACCCTTTAATGTGGAATCAGAGAATTTCTCTCATATTTCTGGAGAAAAGCTGTTTTGTTTTGTTGCTGTTTTCAAAGTTAAATTAATGTAATCAAATTCCAGCCTCGTCTCCGGGGAACGTATCCATTCACCTGTGTGCCCGTTCTCCTTTCCTCGTTGATCCACTGGAACAGTCCTCACTTGATATTTAAGAAACGACCTCCCAAAGTCTGCTTTTAGTACTCTCCTGACAGTTACGTGATATTTTCTAAGAGATACAAGTTATATTTCTTCAGAGAAAGTGTTTATCTTAAGCATTTTGTCTAATTTCCTATAGTAACTGGGCACCAGAATTTCTTTCTCAATTCCTTAAGTTAAAAAAAAAAAAGATTTTTCTGGTTTCTATTTTCAATTAGTGTTTTGCAAATTTATGTCAAGTATTTCGGCTGCGTTTAGTCAGAATCATAGAACATTAGGAAAAAAGGGGAGCTTAGAAATCCTCTAGAACGGCTGCATTTGATAGATTAAAAAGTAAAGTTAACTGAAGTGTCCCTTATTACCCAGCTAATAAGTGGTATAACCTGGAGTGCTGTGTTAGGAGTTGTTCTCATTTTTAGACATAGCTGAAGAGAGTGATGTGAGTTATTAGAATATCTGCCGTGAGTGTGGTATCAGGTTAACAAGTATTTGCTACATCCCCACTGTCTCTTAAAAGATGTTCAGGTGGCACAGTGGTTAAGCACTCGGCTGCTAACCAAAAGGTTGTCAGTTCAAACCCAACAGCCACCGCACGAGAGAAAGATGTGACAGTCTGCTTCCATAAAGATTACAGCCTTGGAAACCCTATGGGGCAGCTCTACTCTGTCGCATAGGGTTGCTATTAGTTGGAATTGACTCAACGATAATGGGTTTTTGGTTTACTGTCTCTTAAAGCAGTGTTTCTCAAACTTCATCCCATAGGCCTAAGGTAGGTCTTAGGAGTCTGCCTTTTAACAAGCTCCCAGGTGAGGACCACATGTTGACCACATATTAAGGTCCTAGAGCAATGGTTGGCAAACTATAATTGGCTGGCCATATCCAGTCCATCACCTGCTATAAATAAAGTTTTATTGGAACACAGCCACACCCATTCATGTAATACGTTGTCTATAGCTGGTTTCAAGCAACAGTGACAGAGTAGATACTGCAAAGACTCTATGGCCTGCAAAGCCTAAATTATTTATTATCTGGCATTTTACAGGAAAAAAAAGTGCCAACCCCTGTCCTAGAGCATTTGTTGTGAACCTCGGTTGCAAGTTAGAATCACCTGGGGAGTTTTGTTTATTTTTTTTTTAAATTTATTTTATTTTTTGTTGTTGAGAATATACACAGCAGAGCATACACCAATTCAGCAATTTCTACATGTACAATTCAGTGACAGTGATTACATTCTTCAAGTTGTGCAACCATTCTCATCCTCCTTTTCTGAGTTGTTCCTCCCCCATTAACATAAAACTCTGCCCCCTCACTGTTCCTATCTACTCTTTTGAGTTGTTGTTGTAATTTGATCCCATATAGATAGTTCTTTTAAAAAGTACAGCGTTTAAGGCAGACATTCTTTTCTACATGGGGAGTTTTTAAAAATCCTGATGGCCAAGACATACTCCAAGCCAATTAATTTAGAATTTCAGGAGCTGAGACAAGCCATCATTTTTTAAAAATCCCTAAAAAGTTGACAACTACTGTTTGAGGGCAATGATTCTCAAATATGTGTGTACATAAGAATCACCTGACTGCACTGTTAAAAATGCAGAGTCCGGGGACATAGCTCCAGAGATACTGATCAGTTGGTCTGAAATGGGGCCCAGGAATCTCCAGAAGCACAGCAGTGTTCCTGACACAGGAGCTCCAGAATCACACTTCAGAAGTAACCAAGTATACTCTTTCTTATTTCTTAGAAACTTGCTTTCTTGAAGGAGCCCTGGTGGTGCACTGGTTAAGAGCTTGGCTGCTAACCAAAAGGCCAGCCGTTCTAATCCACCAGCTGCTCCTTGGAAACCCTACGGGGAAGTTCTACTCTGTTCTATAGGGTCACTGCGAGTCAGAATTCACTCTAGGCAACAGATTTGGTTTGGTTTGCTTTGCTTTCTTGAAAGTTCTGCATCGATGCAGGTGTTTTACAGAATTACAATTCACAAGAATGAGTCATTATTACCAAGTGCAACAAGTACCAGCAGCTGGACTTCTTACCAATGAAAATGATCCTGCACACAGGAAATGTCCTACTTAGGTCTTGATTTCACCCAACCCCTGATTGTCACTACTGCTGTAAATTATAGAAGAAAGAGACAAGTTTCCCCAGAAAAATCCACAATCTCTATGGTTACACTTAAGATTTTGCTTTTACAAATGTGGAAAGGAGGAGTAACTGCTACTAAATAATTTGAAACACCTAGCAAGATTTTGATTGCTCTGATTGTGCTTACGGTTATTTAAGGATTAGCAGGAGAAGTATCTCATTTCCATTCTATTGTAATAAGAAAAATATAATAATAACACAACTTCTAGGAAGTCAGTGTAAATAAGCCAAATGTTTAATCTAATTACAATAAATGTATAACAAACCCATTACATTTGCAGGAACCTGGTCACTGTATTATCTGCCTACTGGCAGTGACCTTGAATCAGTAGTTCCCACCCCTTCCCCCTTGCTTTTCTACATTTCAGGGGCTGTGTGCGGCAGTGGCTTTCCATGAGAAGTTCCTCCTTGCTCTTTGGGCATTGGTAGGACAAACCAGAGGAGTCCCTGGGTGGTGCAAATGACTGCGTAAGCATTTAACGATTAGCCAAAAGTTTGGTGGTTCAAACCCAACTAGAGGTACCTCGGAAGACAGGCCTGGTGATCTGCTTCTGAAAGGTCACAGCCTTGGAAACCCGAGGGAGCAGTTCTACTCTGAACACCTGGGGTCACTATGAGTCAGAATCAGCTAGACAATGACTAACTGGCAACTCCAACAGGACAAGCAAGGGAATTAAAGCAGCCCGAGAGATCGCCATTAAGCCTGGCTCTCACATCCCCTAAATCCAAGGCCATAGTTTCTCCCAGGCCTTCCACGGTCTCCTTGAAGAATCACTATCTCACCACTTCCTTGTCTTTTGTTGACCCTTGCCGCCTTGCCGTCTAAAAGTTTGCTAGATGCCCTACAGGACACTGGTTGACACCTGTCTCAACTAGATTGCAACCAGGCATAGGGCAGAAAAGGCAAGGGCAGCACATGTGAAATATTGATTTCTTGTTGTTGCTTCCTAAGATTCAAAGAAGCCAAAATATTCAATGTGTTCCTAAAACCAAACAAAAAAGCAGCTCAGCACATACCTTCTGACAGCAAACGTAATCTGGATACACAGATTGAGGTTCTAGCCTTTCAGAGGAAAACATACTTTTAGAAAGAGAAAAATCTTTTTTTTTCCCCCCCCACGAAGAGGGGATGTGGAGGATCAAAAAGAGAAGCTGGAAGGAAGTTGGCCAGTTTACCTTCAATGTGGTGAACAAGACTTGAGTTTCCGAATTTAGAAAATCAACACGTCATGTCTCAATTGGCCACACGATGGCAGCACATTCCTCCAGATTGACTACATCCTCTCCCGGTTCAGCTTAATGGATGGTAGTGATTTAGCCTTGACTCTCTCCTCTCAAGAGATTTCACACTCTCATAAATGAAATACAAATATGGTTCGAGGACTTTTGTTTTATACTTTTGAAATGTCAACAGCCAGCCATTCACGTTATAAAGTTTGCAGCCACAAATGTAAATCCATTGAAAAGGCTCTGGTTTTATTTATTAAGGGATCCCTCACCTATCTCATTGGATAAGGTCTGCAGAACCACCGGGAAGCTGCTCTGGTTGCTAAGGCTTTTTCAGAAGGAGCAAGTAATGCTGCTGTTGTGGGCACACAGCCTTTGCAGCTCCCACAGGACAACGCAAACTCCCACAGGAAGGGGCGGGGCATACTTGGATGGCAGAAATAAAGGAAAAGGTTGTTAGAGGGACGGAAGTATGGACAAAGAAGTAGGTCCAGCTTGGCAGGAAATCATGAGCAGTGATACAGCTCTACCGCATTCCTTCATTCATCCAGCCAACATTTTTTGAGCACGTTTTACTTACAGTGTGATGGTCCCTGTGAACAGAAAGATGAACTAGACATGATACCACTCTCAAATAGCTAGGCTATTAGAATATATCTAGAGATGATTAAAAAAAGAAAATGTAGATACAGCTAGGAAAAAAAACAAACAAGCTACAGAACAATTGGCAAAGAAATTAGCCAAATTACAGAGCAGGTAAAGAATGAAGCAGGCGGGAGATACGGACTAATAAGAAGGAAAGGGGATGGTGAGATGATACAGAAAGTTAGAGAATGGACTGATCCTTAGAGACTGGCAGTAGAACATTTGTAACCTGGCTTAGATCCAGTTGGGGGTAGCGGGTAAAACAAAACAAGCAAAAAAAAACCACTTGGGTTTCAACAGTGACTTCAGGACTAGCTAGCTGTCTGACTTTGGCCAAATCTTTCTAAGCCTCAGTTTCCTCATCTGTAAAAATAGAGCCTGTAATAAGTAACTCACAAAGTTAATAAGGATATTAAATGTGAAAATTTTAGTGTGTGTGCCCAGCATATAATTGTTGATTACATAATATCAGTTGCTTTACTTCCCTGTCAAATCTTTTACAAAAGTTAGCAGAAAATATAAGGAGAGCAAGGCCGCCTCCACGCTGGGTTTCCAAGACAGACACACTTTCATCCCAGGCCAGTTCCTCCTCAGAATTTATGACTGCAATGAGGATAACAGCGACACCCTAGGGTCAGAAATCCCAGGACAGGTAAAGGTCCCATGCAGTATTTCACCAAGGAGACATGGGAATAAGCTGTGAATGTGTGGTCCTGGTAAAGTGTGTGTGGTGAGTGTGTGTGTCTGCATGAGAGAGAACTCAAATGCTGGCTGTCTCCAAGTGAAGACCTTGTGTCTCCCCCTTTCCAGTCTGGAAGTCTTTTTCTATAATTTACATGAATGAAATTTCACTCTGTGAAGCATTAGGGACTGTGTAGGATTTACTGAAGTGTTCCTCTTCAGGAGGCATGTCTTTTGTCTTCTTCCACCATCACCAGTGAGGTTTGCTTCTCTTTGACCTTCCCCCACCCTGTACTGCATTCTGAACCTGCCCACTCGCCCTCCTTTCTCATACTGAGCTCTGCTCCCTTCCCATGAACCTTGGCCTTCAGGTCGATGCTCTTTTCTAAGTACAGGGATTTTATCAAAGCCTGTTTTCAATAACAGTGGTTTCTTCCCACAAACCAGCACTCATCTGTCAGTTTGTTGTATCGTGGTTGTTTGTGTGTTGCTATGATGCTGCAAGCTATGCTATCGGGATTTCAAATACCAGCATGATCACCTATACTGGACAGGTTCCAGCAGAGCTTCCAGACTAAGACAGAATAGGAAGAAAGGCCTGGCATTCTACTTGCAAAAGTTAGCCAGTAAAAACCATTTGGATCACAACAGAACATTGTCCAACAGAATATTGTCCGAGACAGTGCCTCAATTTCCTCAGATGAGTCTCCTACTGGCCTCAACAATGGACTCAAATGTACAAACGATAATGAAGATGGTGCAGGACTGGGCAATATTTCATTCTGTTGTACAAAGAGTCACCGTAAGTCAGAGCCAACTCCATAGCAACTAACAACAGCAAGAACAACGTCCCACAAAGTAATTTCTGTACCAGTTGGTACGAGATTAATAATTTTCTCCATACTATTGTTTATATAAATATATCCACATACATAATTATACATGTTTGTTTTATTAGCATAAATGGATCACATGATCATATTATACATATCGTTTTGTGACTTTCAGTTGTTCCTCAGTTACGTCTTGATTATCTTTCCAAGTCATTAGAAATAAATCAAACTCATTCTTTTTTAATTACTGCATAAAATTAATACTTTAATATGAGAGAAAGTAAATTGTTTTGTGCTCCACTTTTGCTACTGGCAGGATAGAATATAAAAATTCAGAGTTATGATGAAAATTCATCAGCTAAGATTTTAGAACTTCAGCTGCTTAGAACAGGAGTATTGCATTAATAAAAAGAAGAAGAAGGAAATTTGCTAATACTTCACCAGCATTTCCTACGTGCCAGCAACTATTCTAAGCCGTTTATATTTATTAGTTTATTTGATCCCCCTATCAGCCTTTGAAGTAGGTACTGTTACTATCCCCATTTTCTAGATGATTACTCTGAGGCTTGGGGAATGAATTGCTCAAGGTTAACATGGCCAGTAAGGGACATTGCCAAAATAAAATAAGTCTGGCTCGAGAATCTGTGTTGTTAATCGCTAAACTATATATCATTGTCTCCAACAGGAAATACTTTGTGCAGGTTTGGTTGCCAGGGACCAAAGTTGGCTGGCATTGACCAATATTTGCTGAACGGCTTTCCATTCTCATTCCAAGCTGAGCTCCAGCTGATACTGGAGTGGGGCTCTCCATGCTGCTCTAAGTTAGGCAGCCAGGCCCAGAAGGATGTGTAGAACCCATGAAGAACAAAGTGGGGCCAGGTCTGCTGAACAACGGACAGCTTGGGGAAAAGTTTGAAAAAAGAAGCTAAGAGGAGGAGAATGAAAGAACGAAGAGGAATATTGCCAGACACCTGGCCCAACTGCCCAGCCCAGCTCCCAGAATAGCCGGAAGGAGGCAAGCTGCCAGGGAGTCACTTATTACAGCCAGAGCTGGGAGCACTTAATCAGATGCATCCGGTGTGTGCCCATGAGATATTAGGTGGAAATACGTGGTTGACTGCAATGAATTGGCATGCCCTAAAGTGGGCCAGCAATTGCCGGAAGCCAGGTCTCTTGCAAGCTGAAACCTAATCTTTCTGTGCTCTGAGTGCCTGCCACACATTTAATTGATACCACACATTTTATCCCTACATAATACACTGTCTGATGAAGAGGAAATATTTCTTGTGATGACCAAACAGAAATTGAGAGAGTATAAAGCTAGCAGGGCTACATCCATGGAACACTCAGGCCAGTTGTCCATCAGACAAGGCCAGCCCCCTTCCTGAGACATATTACCACAAAATTGCTGTCATCTGATGCATCAGCCCAAGGAGGCTGGCATTGAGACATGACCTTAGTATGGAGATGGTCAAGACGTCCTGAGGATTGAGGAGCTTCCCTTTCTGACAGGAAGTCCCACAAATGATGTGTTGTCACTGTTGCCAGTTGGTTTCCAGATCTTCCTGGATTATCACCTACCAGTTAGACTTCACAAAGTACTGCAAGTGTTTACTATTGTTTTGAGTGTGTTTTTCTCCTGTGTGAGATTGTACAGCAGATGCTCTTGGTGTCCCACCGAGATTCCCAAGACCAGGCCAGTGTTCCTATCCCTACTCACCAGGAAATGCTTGGGAGATTATGTTCTTTCCCCAGAGTGGCCTATTGCCAATAGCAGACACTAGTGGGGTTGTAGAAACATAGTCTGCTTGCCTCTGGGTGGGGTAACTTTTTTGTTACATTTACACACAAAACTCCCTGTGGGATCAGGCTGAAGCCAAGATTCTCCTAAAACCACAATTTTTTCTAGTTCCTTCTCCTGCCCCAACCTGCTTTCCTTCCTCCTCTACAAGTTTCTCCTGAGAGCATCCCCTCAATAAATCACCTGTACAAAAATCCCTACCTCAGGCTCTGCTTCTTAGGAACCTAGCCTAAAACAGTATATAAAATCTCTGTGGGCAAAGACCATAAGATAGATACATATCACTAAAAGCAATAAAATGTATTGTTTCTTAAATCACAGCTATTCACATACCACCTTCATTATTTGCCATATCTGCATATTACTTAGGAAACTATTTACTCAACCATTGTTTTTAAACAGTTTTAAAGCCAATCCTTTTTTTGAGAAACTAACATTGCCCTAAAAAACGTAGTATTTCTGAAACTGTGGATTTGAAGTGCTCATTAGATTTTTAATACATAGTAAAATAAATGCATATATGTTAAAATAAATGCATCTATACACCACTTAAAACAATCCCAATATCAATATGCATCTTTAAAAACATAATAAAACGAAAACTGTGTTTCTGTCTGACTTGTAAAATCTGTTCTCATTGCTCTATAATACTACTGCAGGGCTGTGCTTTCATAAAACGTATAATGAATTCTTTTTTTTTTTTTTTTCCAAATTCAATAAAAACTTTTTAATCTTCTATAAGCCCCTGATCTTGACAACAGTCCTAAAAGGGATGCCCATGACATGGGATAAAAGAGAAAAGAAGTATCTATTTTTTAGAAGCAGAAGTAATTTAAAAATCCTTAGGCATCTGCATTCTGTGGTGAATATTCAGATTTCTCTGGGATCATCTGACAACATGTTCCAGTTACATAGAAACATCCTGCTTAATAACTGAGTTGAGGTTTACCTGCAAGAAAGGAGAGCTTCTAGAAGCTAGAAACTCTCATTTTTAGTGATGATTATCTGACATCATAAACAAGAGACATCAGTGGTCTTCTGAGTTCCTGGGCAGCACAGTGCAGATTCTTGACATCATACACGTTTTCCTCCAACCTGTGGCTATGAATGAAGTTAGGATGTCGGCTTGGAGTCAGGATCCTCAAGTTGGAGGCCAATGTCAAAGGTACAGTCTTCAAAGAGAGACGTGCAGCATGGACCACTTTATCAGTGGTGGAGGATGACCAAAGGCACAGGTAACGCAGAGCCTGAGGTGTTGGAGGTTTTCCTTCTGGCTTGTCCCATCTTGACTCTATTGACTTTTGGTTTTTTAATGGCTCCTGTGAGAAACACAGAGTACTTCAATGTGGAAGGTGCCAAGGGAATGGTCAACAAAATACCTGAGGGTCAAGATTCCATATCTCATCACCAGACTGTCTTTCTGGCGATCCATTCTTCACACATCACTTCCAGAACAATCTAGCGCTGAGGGGATGGAAGCCTGAGGACCACTGTGTCTTGAAAAGAAAGCTGTGCACATTTGCAAGGATTGCCAAATTCATACATGTTAAACCTGAAGGGACATGTACAAAATCAGAGACTGAAAAAAAGTAGTATAGCACCAAGTGGTCAGAGGATGAGTACAGACTAAAGTAAAGAGTTTCTACCACATCAAGTCTTAAAATTATTTCCAAAAAAAACCTAGTTTAAAAAAAATCTACTTGATGCTTTCATCCATCAGTGAGCACTTTATTAAATGATAAGGTCTGCTGACAGCAGAACCTCAACTCCATGAATATATCAATTAATATATTGGCTGTGTTTTAGGGTCTCCGTGGTGCACGAAGGTGCACAATTTTGGCCTTACTCTATTTTTAATCTTGAAGTCACAAGGAGTTTTCCTCTACAAGGGATTTATTTTATTTTCCAGTGATATAAGGTCAAAATTTTCAGTGTGCTCCCTATACATCCCTTCATTCTCATAAATATCCTAGTATTGGCTTCAGTCCTGGGAAGATTTTTTTCTTGCAGGCCCTTAATCGTTGCTGCGGCTGCTTGAGTGGCCTGTGTTTGCATCTACCGCTCAGTAGCTATGGCCTTGGGAATCGAATCCTCTCCTTTCTGGCGGTGCGATAATTTAGCTGAGTATGTCCACAAGAAGCACCGTACATTACAGCCAACCCAGTCCTCTCCAGGTTGTGGAATACGGACTAAAATACCAGAACGTTTAATTACATACTTTAATTTTAAAAAAAGGAAGTTAAGCTTTACTAACATGTCATATGTGGATTGATACTAGCGCCCTAACTTACTCTGTATGTACGGCAGACATGTGTCACGTGCTAACAGAAGCACGTGAGGAAAAGGACAGAAGTCCCAAAGTGCAGAGGAGGTGACACTGGTGGCTCCATGCCATAGACAAATCCTATAAAAACAATTGAACTAAACAATATTTCACAGGTGAACAACACAAATTGGCTGACACTTCTATCCCTAGCACTCTTTATCAAGCACATCAAGAGGTTAAAAACGATGAAGATGTAATCAGATACGACAAGAAGTCAGCCAAACTATGTCCAAATTAAGACTACTTGAATCTCACACATATGTTTTCTGCCTTGCAATATTAGCTAATGATAATGTGAAGCCAATGCAATGAGTAAGACATTTAGAATCTAAGCATCCAGAAAAAGATGAAACTTTACAATTTTTCCAGATGTTTCAAGCCACATGAAACCCAATTTGCTGACCTTTTCAATGACAACAAGTGATTGTCAGTAATTTGCTGCCCAGCAGGTATGTTCTCCAAAATAAACAGGTTTCATCTGTTCCTTCAAGGTAAAGGTGAGATTTTAACAATGAGTGAGAACCTGCTTTTAAAAAGAGCTCTTGTCGTGTAGACCACATTTTGTGGACTGCCATTGGCTAATGTTTCCAACACTATGTGATTTTGTTGCCAAAAATGATGTAAGCGCATCACCTATGAAAACTCTCATATCTGCACACTTAAAAATATGGTCAGATTTATTTAACTTGTTTCAGAAATCTTCCCAGTAATAGTTTTGATGAATTTTGAATCATATTTTTTAAAAATATGAAAGTGCAACATCTTCCTAGTTATTTTCAAGAAAAATGATTGACATCAGGAAAGCCAGCTGCATTTCAACAAAGATCTACATAAGATATGTTAAAGTGTAAAATCTAAAACTGTAAAACTTCTAGAAGAAAACATAAGGAGAAAATGTTTGGGTAAGGCAAAGATTTCTTAGCTACAACACCAAAAGCACGATCCAAAAGCGAAAAAAAAAACACGGTTAAGTTGGACTGCACCAAAATAAAAACTTTCTGTTATTTGAAAGGCACTTTTAAGAGAATGAATGGCAAAGTATAAACTAGAAGAAAATATTTGCAAATTACATATCTGGTAAAGTACTTTTATCTGGAACATAAAAAGAGCTCTTGGAACACAATTATGAGAAAACTAACAACCAAACCAAAAATAGGCAAAAGATTTGCACAGATATTTCACCAAATATAATAAAAGAATGGCATGTGGAAATATATTTACATCATTAATAATATTAAAATTAGAATGAGATACTATGACTAATATTAAAAAGAATGTCCACACGAACTATTGCCAAGCATGTGAAGGAACTATAACTCTCGTACATTGCTGGTAAGAACGTAAAGAACATAACTACTTGGGAAACTAGTCTGCAGTTTCTTCAAAAGTTAAAAATACACCTACCATATGATCCAGTCATTTCACTCCCAGGTATTTACTCAAGAGAAATGAAGGCATATGTATATTGGAAGACTTATGCCTGAATGTTCATCGGAGCTTTGTTTATAACAGCCACGAATGGAAACAACCCAAGTGTCCATCAACAGGTGAATGCATAAAGAAATTGCAGTGTATCTATACAATGGAATTCTAGTCAGCAATAAAAAGAATGAACTATTAATAGATGCAGCAACTTGGAGGAAACTTAAAGTAATCATGCTAAGTGAAGGAAACTAGATAAAAAAATACGTATGTATGGTCCCATTTATACAAAATTCTAGAAAATGCAAACAAATGTATAATGACAGAAAACAGATCAGCGATTGCCTTGACATGGTGGTGGAAAGGGCAGGAAAGAGGGCTTACAACGGGTTACATGGAAACTTTTGGAGGTGATGGATATGTTTATTATCTTGATTGTAGTGATGTTTCCATGAATACATAGGTATGTCAAAACTTATTAAAGTGTACATTTTAAATATGTGCACTTTTTGTGTATTAATTATACCTAAGTAAAGATA
>NW_004444120.1:4254519-4273598 GCF_000243295.1 Trichechus manatus latirostris
TAAGATTTGCAATGTTAACAAAGCTTATTCAATAACATTGCTCTCACTAAAAATTATTGTTTGTAATATGTTTTTATTGAGTACAAAATGTTTTTATTTCATTAAAAATAAAATACTTAAAATATATTGTTTTATTTAAACTTATCTCATCCTTATAATGTATATTAGCGTGTATTTAGTAAAGTGCATATTTTAACAGTGCAATTATGCATTGATATGGTTCATAAATTTTAAAAAATGTTTATACATTAATCTTGTACCTTTTTTAAACTAATGAAGGTAGCTATTTAAAAAGTTTTAGAAGCTACTGTACTGACAATGCAAAGCTCCTATGTTATAGGTGGTAAGACTACATGAACTTTCCAAAGGGTACAGCGGTAGGAAGGAGTCCGGGTAGAGTAAAAGGTTAAGCATTCAACTACTAACCAAAAGGTGCCACTCGGAGGTGCCTCAGAAGAAAGGCCTGGCAATCTACTTCAGAAACGTCACAGTCGTAAAAACCCTATGGAGTGCAGTTCTACTCTGCACACACAGGGTCACAGTGAGTTGGAATGGACTCCATGGCAACTGGTTATAGAGGTAAGCAAGTACAGTAAATAGGCTAGATACAGAATATAGCTTTAATGAGCTTAGGGAACAAGCCTCACTCCAAAAAACAGACACCTCTTAATATCTACTTCAAACCAGTCTGTTTCCCATTTGGTGACACCAAAAGTTCTTATTTTCTGCATACTACTGATTTTAATCAAAATTACCCTGAATCTTTCTGTTTAATCAAAGTGGTGTCTTTTTCGAGCCAGCAAGTTCTCCTCCCCGGGTAGTTCATGTTAGACACAGGCCTCTTTCGATTCTCGTTTCCCGTGTTCTCTTTCTTGACCGGATATCTGTCTCTAAACTGAATACCTTAGCTTCTGCCTTAGTTATCTAGTGCTGCTGTGCCAGAAATATCACAGGTGAGTGGCTTTGACGAACAGAAACTTATTTTCTCACAGTTTAGGAGGCTAGAGGTTCAAATTCAGGGACTGGCCCTAGGGGAAGGCTCTTTGTCTGCTCTGGAGGAAGGTCTTTATGTCTGTTCAGCTTCTGTTTCTCAGCTCCTTGACGATCTTCATGTGGCATGACATCTGTCTTCTTCCACCATCTGTGCTGGTGTGCTTCTGTGCCTACTAATCTGCTCAAAAGGGATGGTTTAAAAAACACCCAACGCTGATATGACCTAATTAACGTAACAAAGAAGCCCTCTTCCCAAATAAGATTACGTCCACAGGTATAGGGGTTAGGATTTACAACACACATTGTGGGGGGACACCATTCAATCCATAACAGTTTCCTTTTAAAATAATTCAGTTTGGACCAGACAGCTTCCATTTCTTCTTCCACTTTTTTTCACTCTGCTCTCTGTCCTAGGAGGCTGATCTGCATAGACGATATCAGCCAGCTCCCTTAATTTTAGTTTGGTCTGCCAGTGGCGATCCTTGGAAGGAGATTAAAAATTATGAACATACAATTAAGGGCACACAAAGAGAACCAGAAGTTCATGGTAAATTGAAGGAGTCCCTTTTATCCTACAGATACAGGGGAAGAGGACTGAAGACCACTGCAATGTTTACAGAATTGCAGCCTGATTAAATGTTCAGTTATGCTAGTTCTCTTATAGTTAGGTGTGGTGGAGATGGATTTGACCTGGGGACGTTAGGTCAGACATGAACGAAACTGAAAACTCTGAAATTCCACATTCCTCTGAACCTATTTTACCTGTGGTAGTCAGTGGTAGTCAATCCCTTTATGCGTAAAGGTTTTTCAGTGAAAACACATTGTAATTACCTCACAAACTGACGACAATTCTCCTCAGTACCCACCTGCCCACCGTTCATTGCCTCCAGCTCCACAATAAAGTTAATGGAGTGGTATAAGACCTAATCCAGGAGAAGATTGCCTATACGCAGAAAGAGTTATAAAACCTCACAAACACGAGTCAACGTGTCTGGGGAGCAGATGGGGGAGTAGAAACTTTAAAAGTATAATACCAAGTGAGGTGAAAATTAAGTCCCAGTGGTGCCAACTCATTGAAATAAGTACACTCACCCAGGATTTGAGATTGAATGTGTTGTCTGGGAATGCTGTCAATAGTCTGCTAGGTTAGATAAATTGAAGCCCGGATTTAATGATGTCTTATTGAACCTGTGATATACAGATGACATAATCTTCCTTGCTGAAAGTGAAGAGGACTTGAAACATTTGCTGATGAAGAGCAAAGACCACAGCCTTCAGTATGGATTAGACCTCAACATAGAGAAAACAAAAATCCTCACAACTGGACCAATAAGTAACTTTATGATAAATGGAGAAAATATTCAAGTTGTCAAGGATTTCATTTTACTTGGATCCACAATTAACACCCGTGCAAGCAGCAGTCAAGAAATCAAATGACACATTGCATTGAGCAAATCTACTGCAAAAGACCTCTTTAAAGTGTTAAAAAGGAAAGATGTCACTTTTAGGACTAAGGTGTGCCTGACCCAAGCCATGGTGTTTTCAATCGCCTCATATGCATGTGAAAGCTGGACAATGTGTAAAGAAGACCAAAGAAGAATTGATGTCTTTGAATTATGGTGTTGGTGAAGAATATTGAATATACCACGGCCTGCCAGAAGAACGAACAAGTCTGTCTTGGATGAAGCACAGCCAGAATGCTCATTAGAAACGAGGATGGCAGGACTTCGTCTCACATGCTTTGGACGTGTTATCAGGAGGGATCAGTTCCTGGAAGGACATCATGCTTGGTAAAGTAGAGGGTCAGCGAAAAAGAGGAAGACCTTCAATGAGATGGCTTGACACAGTGACTGCAACAATGGGCTCAAGCATAACAAGGGTTGCGAGGATGGCACAGCAATGAGCAGTGTTTTGTTCTGTTGTACATAGGGTCGCCATGAGTTGAAACCAACCCAATGGCACCTAACGACAATAACAATTGAATAAAGTTAAAATCTAGAATTTCCTTGGTACAGTATAGAAGAAAAAAATCCAAAAACCCATATTCTAATGGAAGGGGCATATTATATAGAAAATGAGTAAAAAGGAATGAAGGTCCCCTGACCTTGGCAGCAGCCCGTAGTTAGTGGATATTCCCCTTACCCATTCATTAGTTAGGGGGCACCAGCTTCCTTGGAAAGTGCTGTGGTAGCTGTCTTCTGAAAGCCAGAGATGAGAGTGGTTGAGGGTAGGAGAGGGTAGGGAAGAGGGAGGATGCTGCAACAAGAGAATTGAGTTTTATTATCTCAAAGGGAAAAATAGGATCATGGAGTGATAGATATGGATGAACTTAACAATTCAAGGTAGGTTCAATTACCATAAAAAGCTATAGGAACCAAGGTGGTAAACAGGATAGTTTGACTCTCAGAAAGTTATGTTGTTGTTGGGTGCCATTAAGTTGATTCCGACTCACAGCAACCCCATGTGACCGAGTAGAATTGCCCCATAGAGAATTCTAGCCTGTAGTCTTTATGGGAGCAGATCATCAGGTCTTTCTTTCGTGGACCCACTGGGTGGATTCAAACTGCCAACCAGCTGAGCACTTAACTGTTGTGCCACCAGTGCTCCCCAGAAAGCTAACTTGAATTGCTGCAGAAACGGATCCATGGCTTCTTACCAAATTCTCATTCCTCAGTCAGTCCACAGACTTTAAATTCATTAACTGAAGTGGAAACCATGTTTTTAAGGAAGAACCCTGCAATGAGTTCCCAAGTACATGCTATGAATCTAGTCCCAAGCCTTCCCTAAAGAGAGCTGTGGCTGTTTACTAGGGCAGCTGTGCAATGGCAACAGGGAAATATCCAGGCCTTTCAGGAAGTATTAGCTACTGACTGAATTGTCACTAATCTCTGGAGACTCATAATGCCACATTAGTCCAACTGCCAAAGTGGGGCTTATGAAGGACAAGATTGAATGAGCTAGATTGACCTGGGCCAAATTTATCTCACAGCTAGTCCAGTGAGACTGCAGACTCATCTTGTAGTTTTTTCCACGGAACCAGAATGACTGGGAGACAGATATGATTAGTAACAGACGGATCCCCACATTGGTTCCTGATTCATGGCATGAGGGCTATCATGATAAGAAGGGTGAAGTAGAAATCCCTGGAAACAGTCCATTGCCCAACCTTGCCAAAACAGCAAGTCAAAAGCAATGCCATGTCCCTAGACGTATTGCAGAGATTAGTGCTTCCATCAAAAACTTGAAAGTTCCTGGGGAGTAATTCTTATCATTTAACTTGCCTGTTTGGCTGGTGCACAAGCCAGATGGGTTCTGGGAGAATGACAGTGAATTATTTATTGCAAGCTTAATCAGAAGGTGATACTAATCACAGCTGTGGTTTAGAATATGGTATCTTTATTAGATAAAATCAGCACAGCCCCTGGCACCTGGTATACAACTATTCTAAATATGTAAATTCCTTTCCCTCCTGCAGAGCTTCCATCCAATAACTATTTGTGGATTTACAGAATGTCTTACTCACTGCTGTGCCATCCCACCCAACAGCGCATCCAAATGGGGATACATTTACTGCATAGGAAGTTTGGCAATGAGAGCCACCAACAATTCACTGATGCTTCATGTACCCTATCACCCAGAAACACCTGGCAATGGAGTGGTCTGTTGAGGACTCATTGATGGCACTGGCCGGGATACAATTCCTTAAGATGCTGGGATGCCAGCCTACTGGATATGGTATACCCAATATCAGTATCAGTGATAAGATATGATACTGTTTCCACCATTCCAGCAGGGATGGAGGCTGAGCATAGGCTCAACAACCTGGTTGTTCCCTCACCAAGACTGATCTGGCATTGCCACTGCTGAGTGCCCAACCTGCCAACCACATGAGGTCAATGCTGAGTCCCTCACATGGCACCATTCTCCAAGATCTGAGTCAGCTACCTGGAGGCAGGTTGATTACCTTGGAACTCTGCCATCATGAGGCTCATGATCAGTGTCCTCCAGGAGTGGTTTCCTTCGCTCCACTACAAATAGTCTCTGTTCTGTTTTTTGATATTGTCATCTCTTTATATTCTTTTCATCATAGTCTCTATTCTCTGTAGGGTGAGAATTTTCTGCAATGTTGAGGTAAAGCGGAAAGAAATGTGTTGGACTCCCTCCAGTGGAAAGGGTTACTTCCTGATTGAGGATCAAGCTAAAGATTGATTCACTTCATTTGTGCATTCTCATTACCTAGATACCTAACCAAAAAATACAACAACCAAACCTGTTGCTATCAGTCAATTCTGATTCATGGAAATCCTATAGGACAGAGCAGAACGGCAGAAATGCCCCATAGGTTTCCAAGATTGTAAACTTTATGGAAGCAGATTGCCACATCTTTCTCCCGTGGAGCAGCTGGTAGGTTCGAACATTTCTGTTAGAGCCGAGTGCTTAACCACTGCGCCACCAGGGCAGCAGTAATTCAGGTATTATTTTACTTCGCGCCCGTTATCCAGTAACCACAAACATAACTGGAAAAGTGTAGCAGGTAGCGGCATTGAAAGAGAAAAACACAGCAGAAAGATCTAAAATTAAAACCATTCTTAGCATTAATTCAAGTGATGATGACTGCTGTTACTTCGTCATGAAATGCCCACGCTAAGTCTCAGTGCCATTTGGCCTGCTCTTGTCATAAATAACCATTTGCCATGTATTCACAGAATAGTACCAGTACAAGTACCAGTCGCTATAGAGTCATTTCTGACTCATGACAAACCTATGTGTTGCAGAGTAGAACTGTACTCCATAGGGTTTTCATGGCTGTGATCTTTCAGAAGCAGATTGCCAGGGCTTTCTTCTGAGGCTCCTCTGGGTGAGTTCAAACTGTTGACCTTTTGGTTAACAGCAGATTCCTAACCATTTGTACCAACCCAAGGACTATACGCCAAAAGCTCATTGTGGTCGAGTCGAGTCGGACTCATAGCAAGGACTAGAGATTACAGCAAATACACGCCACACACATGTACAAATAGTGGGAGATGCTTGACTGCCATATTGAAAGTGGACTATACTGTATAGTGCCGATGAATGTCTTCTGGATTTACGATGATGGTTGGGGCTGGGTGTGGGGGGAAGAAGTCACCTGTGAGCCTCCACCCCATCGTGTTACCTGCTTATAGCCACCCAAATCCCACCAGCATCTCTACCAACAAAGCTGAAAAGAGGAGAAACTATAGGAAAAGAGCATATAGAGCAGTAAAGGAAAGCTTCACGGGAGCTGTAAAATTCCTCCATGTAAAATTGTAAGAAGGAGATTTTATCTTCAGTATTTTATCTTCTGTGTCTTGTCAGAATAGATGTTCTTGCCTATAAGTGATATTCTTAAAGTGTAGCATGTACAATTATAAACAAATCATATATTTCTCCCCCTTTTGTTAGGAATTAATCAAAATAGCATCAGAATTGCTGTGTTTTTAGGGCCCAAACTACCCACATAAGGTGGATGTGTGTGGGGAGTGAATGTTGTATGCGTGCCAATTATTAATAATAAAATATAAATTTTGATCAACCATGCTAGAGTAAAAACGGAATTATATTCCATACTTCAGTAGAAATTATACTGCAATGTTTCTTTCAAAGGGGCAACCAGAGTGTGCACCCAAAACTGTACACAAAATTATAATAAAGAAATTACAGATAAAAAGTTATGCTGTTTTTATGGAATTTTGTGATATTATCAACTTTTTAATTTTGCAATATGTTGTGATTTCTTTTCTCATTCTCAATAAGTATTTACTCTCAGGCCTAATTTTTTGTTTGCAGCTTTATATTATTTTTCTTAGAGAAGGCTCTCCAAATTGTATAAGCTTCAAGGCCCTGATCTACCTCCGGACTCTGAAGTTGCTTGATGTCTGTTGGCAGGGTCATTTCTTTCTCACCAACATGTACTGCCGGGCTGTCACCGCATGAACGGTCTAGGATGGTCATTAGACTTTGCTCTGTTGTTAAGGTGACTTGGGAGTTTGATCACAGTTACTTTCTAGAGGACCAGATAGAATTGTTTAGACCTGAGCTTCCAGGACCCACTATATAACGAAGCACAGGCGTTTGATACATCACCCACAGATAAAACTGAGTCCACGTCAAAATCCTAACTAGAACAATGCAGAAAGACTTTTTAAATGTCTATTTATTTTTAAAGATAAGTCTTGTCGACATTTCATTTGTTTCCAAAATGCATGTATATTTTCAGGCTTTAGCACCAATTTTATGAAATCTCTTATTAATTATTTAGAAACATTTCACGTAAAATACGAAGATTGTCAAGGTATTTCAAATTGTCTCTGATATCATTTGAGGGTAGATATAAATGAATCACTCTTTTTCTTTGTGATGGAATAAACTATTTTGTTCTGAGATTTAGAATATCAGAAAGGATTAGTCAACAACAACAACAAAATACCCTAGAAGAAAATTTGGGGCTTATTTGAATCATAAATATAAAAGATATTTTATTCCTGTATGTTTTGGAAACAAATTATGTACAGATTTGGGTATGTGTGTGAAGAGAAACACAACCAAGATACATTTCCTTGTTTTCCTATCGTCCTTGTGTCTGCCTAACCCTAACAGGTTAATGGAGACATCTCACTGGCTCCATTATTTCAATACAGATGTCACTAACTTTGCTCAGGCATATTTTAATTGCTCTTAGTTTCTAATGAAATTCATAACCCTGCGGAGAAGTTAAACTCATTGAAGGATCTGCCTGGCTCACTGCAGAATACTAAGCAGTACAAATATCTGTTACTGACATAATTAATAATATTTCATGGCAAGAAATTTATTCCAAAGGACTGGCAAAGAATTAAATGTATTAAATATTATACAAAATAACATAGACTTTCTAACCTATCACCACTCTGATGTAACATGGTGCAATAATATTGATTTTTCCCAAAATATGGACTATGGCTAGCTTACTTACAACTCTAAAATTTCTACTCACTGGTATACTTGCCCAAGTGAAATTGACCAATCCAGAGAATAGCATTGTTTTCAGTAATGTGGAGCTAGTTTGAAGGACTTTTTCCTCAGATGTTTATTCTGATAAATTTTTAAGGGAGAGTAAACTTTTTATATCAATTTCAAATGTGGTCACTTTGCCCTCAATTTTATCCCTAGTACTTCCTTGTCTTTAGTAAGTGATTCATGCATACTTTTAAAAATTAATTGGCAATGTTCCAAATCTCTCTCTTAAATGCTGGCCTTTCTATGTATTACTATCTGTGTAATTTTTAGATACTCTAAAGCCAATGGGTTCATCAAACATAGTCTCAACATAAAAATTTTCAGCATTATAAAAATATGTAGAATAAAATATAAAACTTCCTTTCTGTATCTATTCCGTGAATTACACTACTTGCTTTAAATATCACCACTTTGAGCATTTTTCCTATCCACTTATATGTATTTTTGCACAGGTGTGGGATCACACCATATTTATTGTTCTAAAAATTGCTCCTTCCTCTTAACAACATCTTAGATATCTTGCTTTATGTTTTACTAACACTTACAGCTACAAGTGCAACTCATTAACTTTCTAATTTTGTAGATCACTAAAATTCAGACCAGAAAATTTCAGAGCATCCGGTATTTTCCACAGTTCCATGGGGTGATACAATTTTTACAGAGTTCACTGAAGGTATGACATTTAATTATTTTACCATTCCTAAATATGTCTTCCTCATTGAGCGCAAGTAACAGCATTTCAATTTTTCGTTTCTGGGTTGATTTACCTTGTCTGTAGCAGAAATTCCCTATATTAATAGTTTCAGGATACCATTGCCCTGAAGCATGAAGTTGCAAGTCATTTCTTAGCAGCTTTGGAGCTTTTCCAGGGCCTGCTATACGTCTGAGCTTTTCTTTGCACATCTGTATGTAGATAATCATTCTTCACATTGATATGGATCTTTAGTTTTATTTATGCTCCAATTCCATTTTAGGATTCCGTAACAAGAGGTAATTTCATGCTCTGTGAAGAACTTTGAATGGTTTGGATATTTTATTTGGAAGAAATGAAAATGCAGATTGTTTAGTTGCTGTTGTTACCATGCGGCCTGGTAATTTAGCATCAACATAATTTTTCTACCATTTAAAAGTTCAAAGGTCATGAGGAAGATTAAGAAGGGACATATGTTCTCAAAGAAAATAAATCACTTTTCAGTGGCTCATCATCATAGGCTATTAATTTGTGGATCCCTGGGACATTAGAAATTGTCTGGAAATAAATATAAAGCTTATTTTTGTAATGTTTCCTTCATCTTGCAGTTATCATCTGGAAATTACTATAGGTACCACGGTGGTTTAATATTTAAGTGAATGAAAACAATAAAGATTCTTGATATCAAGGACAGGCCAGTGTATTTAGGATGAAAAGACCCACCATAGTTGATGTGAACCAGTGGAGATCTGCAATGATTAGTAGCTTCCAGGGTGAAGTGGTGAGAATCCCAGAACACGCCTCAGATCTTTGAGGTGATAACCAATGGACCCGTGATTCCAATATTTAATTGATTTCTCAAACTCAAAGTAAATTAACTCATTTTTCTTTATAAATTCCTTTGATGTTCCAGTGGTGGGGCTTTTTAAGATTTTTTTTTTTTTAGCAAAGCTTTTGAACATGAAATTTTGCTGATAATCCTATTGTTGTAAAACAACATATATCCATGTATATTTTATTTCTATATATCTAATTTCAACTTTCTAAAAATAACAATATTCACACTTGCTTTCTGCCAAGAAATTCAAATGGAAGTTTTTCAAAACAAAAGGAATAGAAAACTAGTAAGACCAACAATATTTACAGCCACAGGGCCTACCCAATAATGCTTCACACATAATAGACACTTAATAAGCACCTATTGAATAAAAGAATAAATTAATGAGTGAATAATTTTGTCTAATGAGGGATTAACTAATGATAAACTAATTATTAAGCCAAATAAGACTGAAAATACCACTGGAAAAATGTTTTAAAAAGCAGTATACACACAGAAAATTTTATTGCCTATCTGCCTATATCTACATATTCAGATTGCTCCATTAAGTTTGATCATATTTATTCTATAAAGAGATGATACTATCACAGCTATCAAAGAGAAATCCTCCACAGACTTATATGTAGGGAGACAATTTGCCTTCATCCTGAAGAAGAGGGAGAACGAGGATTTTCCCTCCGTTTCCAGAGAACTTATCACCACATTCTACAAAGCCAGATGACAAAAGTCAGACAAATTCTCAGTCCTTAGATTTCTTCTCTTCTATATCTACACTCTCCCTTGGCATTCTCAGACAGAGTCAACTCCAACTCATGGTGACCCCATATGTTTTCAGAGTAGAACCACATTCCATGGGGTTTTCAATGGTTGTGACCTTTTGGAAGAAGATCGCCAGAACTTTCTTCCTTGGTAACTCAGGGTGGGCTTGGATCACCAACCTTGCCCTTAGTAGCCAAGCACATTAAATGTTCCATCACCCTGGAACTCCTATCTATACCTTTACTACAATCTTAGAATTCCTTAATTATTTTTTCTTCTTTCCAATCCACCTTAACGAAAAACAAAAAGTAGTCATACTAATTTTCCTAAAAGACCCGGCTCTGATTATGTCACTCTTCAATTTAAAACATTTCCATAGCCCCAATTCCCTCAACCTGTCCTTTGATGATCTCCTGGTCTAAATATACCTTTCCAACTGACAGATCATGGTCCATAGTGGGTTCTCTCTTTCTTGCAGATAGATGCTCAGGGATCAAGTCTTCTGCCATCTCATGGCTCTTTCCTCCCTAGGTCCTTGGAGTGAGGATTGTTCCAGGAGGTTTTCATGAGCCAGGCCTACAAGTGCACATCACTTCTCATTCCATGGACTAAAATTCAGCCTTATCTCAACACCTAACTGAAAGAGAAACTGGGAAATGTGGTCTAGCTGTGTGCTCACAGGAAGAAGGGACAAACACACATATTGGTGAGCAAAGGACTCACAGCATGCCAGTCTTATCACCCCAATGCCCCTCACTGCCCTCTTCTTATATTTTAGGGAATATTCTAGACTTTCCAGTCTGAAGGATTTGCACAACTATAAATTTTTTCTCTCTTCTCTGACTGCTTTTAGCATCTGTCACTGTGTCTCTGTTTCTACTTACTGTATTTTATCTTGTTCGTAGTTATTTTGTTGTATCCACTTTTCTACTAGATTGCAAGCTCCCAGAAGTCAAGGATTGCATCTTATTTATCCCACTTGTGCCCAACTTGTCAGGAGTTGAAAAAATACATGCTTGATGAGTGACTTAATGACCGATCCATTTGATTCCCTGGTTAAAATGAGACAAAAGAGAAGTGAGCTAAGTAATTTCAGAGCTTAATTCTGAGATCAGTATCACAAGATATTTGGAGAGAACCAATCACACAATTAACAAACAGAACTTACCCTGAAAACTGTGATTGTTAAATATTTTGAAATGTTCTTTAAAATGTTGATATTTATATATCTATAGGCAAACATAAAGTAATACTGTCTTTTTAAAAAAAAAAAAAAACTAGTTTCTCATGGAACAGAATTTTTTTGACCATACTGTGATGCTTGCCTTTCTTTTTTTTTTTTTGCTTTTGCTTTTTTTAAGTAAAAAATTACAGTCAAATTCACCTTCTTTAATATAAAGTTGGTGAGTTTTAACAAACAGACACAGTGTGTGGCCATCTACAAAATCAGTATTCAGAACATTTCCCTGCCCCCCTTTTCATCAACTCCATCACCTCCAGCTTTTGGCAACCATTGATTTGTTTCCTTCCCTGGAGTTTTTCCATTTCCAGGAAGATAAAGAAATGGAATCATGCAGTTTGTGGCTTTTTGAATCTGACTTCTCTTCACAGAGCATAATGCATTTGAGATTCATGTGTGTATTATTTGACATGGTCCACAAGACCTCACACAATCTATCTCTTACCTGTGTGTATCAGTAGTTCATTTCTTTTTATTCCTGTGTAATGTTCTATTGGGTGAATATACTAGTTTGTTTATCCATTCACACGTTGAAAGATTACGTGGCTTTTGAATAAAATTGTTGTCCTCATAAAAAGCGTCCACCATATTATGTTCCCTCCTTGATCACATACCAATGTTAGGTTCGTACAAGACTCCCTACCATAATTCACGTGCAGATATTGTTACCTTGCTGCCCCTTATTTTGTTGTCTCCTGAAAAGTGGATGTGAACATGGAGTAGAGTTTGATTTCCTATCTTGAACAATCAAATCAGAACATTAACAGAAATATTTCATATTTAATTCTTTGGCTGTAAAGTGGTCATTGGCAATTATGTTATTTTATCCACTCAACCAATATTTTCTGAGTACCTACTCTATTCCAGGAACTGATCTAGGCGGTCGGAAGAAACTGGACAGCAAATAGCTGACGTAGTCCCCGCTCTCACGAAGTTTACAGGGTAACAAAGGAGACATTCGTTAATGAAATGGTGACAAAAATAAAGGTAAAATATCCATAACAGAAATAGTAGGTGGGCTATGAAACCTTAAACTATAGGAGTAGTGTGAGGAAGTGAAGCTGGAGCAGAGAGTGGACTAAAGCAGGAAAAGAAGCCTTCCAGGCAGGGGGAGCAGCATATGTCTCAGTGTCAGGAGGGCACATGGTATGCATAAGTTGGAGAAATCCAGGGAGCAAATGAGCCGGAGACATGACAGAAGACCTAAGGTGCAGGTAAGAGACAGATTGTACAGGGTCTTCTGGACCATGTTGAGGAATTTTATTATTATCCTAGAAGTACCTTGGAAGCCATTGATTGATTTTATGTAGGAGAGTCATAATAATCAGATTTGAGTTTCAAAAACTGGCTCCAACTGGCTGCAGTTGGAGCTGTTTTTCTGCCATGCTCCAGAGTGATGTGGGAGGAGCCATAGTGAATACACGCAGACTCTTGTAATTAGGGAGGTGTTGCAGTGGTTCAGGGGAAGAGATAATGGTAATTGGAACTCAGACAAAGGTGGTTGATACAGGCAGAAGTGAAGTGATATGAGAAATATTTCAGAGGTAAAATTCACAGGACATTGAATTAAATTGGATATGGTGCTAGCGTGAGGGAGAGGGAGAGGGAGAGGGAGACATCCGGGATGATTCTTATATTTCTGACACGTGCGGATGATTGGCATCATTTATGGAGCTAGGAAATTATAGCAGGGATTATTATGTATTCAGTTTCAGACTTGTTAAATTTGAGGTGTTTTAAAACATTCAGAAGGAAATTCCAGCAGGCACTTCGCTATATGGATCTGAAATACAAAAGAGAGTTCTATTAAGTTCTACTGATATGACTGTGGGGACTGAAGACATGGCCATAGATGAGATTGGCTAGGGATAGAACACAGAGGATAATAGCAGAGAGTCTAGGACTAAGCATTGAAAACTGTAACATTAAATTCCAGAAAGAAGATATTGATCCAGCAAATAAGATTTCAAAAGAATAGCCAGAGATAGAGAAGAAAAAACAAGGGAATGTGGGGTTATGGAACATCAGAGAAGCGAGTGTTTTGGGAAGGAGAGAGTTGCTTCCAAGAGGGTCCTGTTGACTTTTGTGAGAGAAGGACCGGTGAAGTAATGGGGACGGGAGCCAGACTGGAGTGGGTTGAAGAGCAAGTAGTGGTGAGAAAAAAGGAGACAGATGATTGTGAAGAGGTAGTGGCAAGGAGCGAGGGTAGGTAGAAAGAAAAGGCAGCAGCCAAAAGCATGATGGATTCAATGAAGATGTTCTTTCTTCCTTTCTTTCTTCCTCCCTCCCTTCCTTTCTTTCTTTCAATTATAAAAATATGAAAATGGTTAAAAAGCCAAGACCTGAAATCCACTGAAAAAATGAGAGATTAAAAATAGGGGAACAGGGGAGGCTAACAAGAATGAAAACCAAAGACAGGCTGCAGAAAATAAGTGGTGAAATTTGCCTTAAAGCGTTATTGAGAAGACAGAGGAGATAGGATGGGAATGGATGTGAGTGGGATTATGTTTACTGTCAGGGAAGTTGAGTAAGTTGTTACCTGATGGCCTCTATCTCCTCCATAAAATAGAAGAGGAAGTTAAAGCACTGAAGGGGCCTGCTGGGCAGGGAGTTGAAGGCTTAATGAGTGAGAAAGGTTGGAAATACCCATTGTAGAGAGTAAAATAGTGAGTTAACAGACAATGACCATAAGCTTAACATGTCGTCACCTCTTCTCTCACAGTCAGATTTGGAACTATTCTTGGCTTTCTAGTTTTAGCATGGAAATTGATTTGGGGTGGTTGATTTGAAGTATAACTGCCAGTGCAATGTCATTATGCCATCGAGTGGGCCCTAACTCACAGCAACCCCATGTGCTGCAGAGTAGGACTGCACTCCATAGGATTTTCATGGCTGTGACCTTTCAGAAGCAGACTGCCAGGCCTTTCTTCCAAGGCACCTCTGAGTGAGTTCGAACCACCAACGTTTTGGTTAGTAGTCAAGCACTTAACCATTTGCTCCACCCAGGGACTCCATATTCATAGCACCTGAAACCACCATCAGCAAATTTCCCATAATTATTTCTTTTCAATTGTTTTTCAGTGTGTGTCAATTCTTATGACATAAAGTGGACACTCGGTAAACGTTAAGTTGCATTTGTCATTTGAAGGGTAGGAGGAAAGGGAAGGAAGGATCGGCAGACAAAATTTCCACTTAGCAAACAGTAAGCTTGCTTTAGTTATAAATTATATTCAAGTTCTATGCATGCTTTTTGCAAGCTAAAACAAACCTTCCCATGAAAGATGGTAGTGATTTAAATTATAATTACTTAAGGAGCCTAGTTATGGCAAGAAGCTAGGTTTAAGTAGATGATACCAATACCTGGACTGCTCAGAAAAGAAATTATTTTAAGAGTTTATTAATTGATGCATCACATATAAGCAAAATATGGGATAAAATTGCATAACGTACGGCTACTTCAAGACTTCTACTTTATTAAAGTTTTAGAATAGTTAAAGAAAATGTTAAGAACAGCAAATAGTAATCCTAACAGATGGTTAAAAGAGGATATAATATCTAAAAAATGACAGTTTGCCTTCCTGATTTGGGATTGTTCATCTTATGGACTGCAATTTGTGTTCAGTGATAAATAATCAGCTCAGTTTTTCTATATGTTTTCTTATCTCTTTGATTCAAATAATTTTATGTCAGAAAACCTATACCCTGTAATACAATATTCTTATTTGATTTTCTTTAAAATCATGTAAGAGTAAAAAATAAATCAATAAATTGCTTAAATAGGAATTATTTAGGAAAGAAAAAAGAGAGTGGAAAAATAGTCTCCACGTAAAAGCAGAAACGATCTGCTGTAGTGTGTTTCCCTGGTTTTCAAGTGTGGCAAGAAAAATAAATCTTGGCAGTTGGAACATGTTATTCACCTGAGAGCCATCAATCATTCTCATTTTGAAAGACAGAATTTATGAATTGTCAACACATCTTTTAGGCGAGGAACAAGTACTCATTAGGAGAACAACTAAACAAATGCTCAAAGAAATTGAAAATCGAAATGCTGCCTGACCATCTTAAGAACACACGCTACGTCTAAGCTACAGTTCGTATGCTTTAATAATTGTAATATGTGAGATATGGGTGACAAACTGAATCGCTACCACCATGCTTTTCAAGTGGCATATTGGCTGGAGATCAATGGTTTTGTTATTTTCTACATTTCATATAAGTGGATTATTTGCTATTGAAGCAGCCCCGTAAATACAACTATCTAATACTGGAACTGCTGACAGCCTTGTAGCCTATCTCCGTAGTGGAAGCCGGGGCTAAACACAAGGAGCTACATTAGAGTTGTCCCTGGAGGACAGAACTGAGCTTCATTGGCAAGGCCACTGTACGAGTTCCTTCCATGTGACTCCTCGTTAAACCTCTCATAGGGATTCCCACTACTTCTCTGTGGCTGCTATTGCTTCTCTTCCTGCAGAAGAGACAGATGTGAACCACATGGCATAAATACACATTCTTACACATTTAGGAAAATTTAGGCTTTCCCTAACAAAAACCAAGCCTCCTACACATTTTTAAAAAATCTTTCCAATTTCTTGATCATTCACTATCGTATTATTATTTCCAAAAAAGTAGAGAGCTTTATTTCAATTTGTGAGAATTCATTTTTAAACACCTGTTTTAGGGAGGGTAAGTCTCCGTTTTGTTGATGTTTTCTCCAGGAAAAGCAGCATTAGGGGGGAAATAGTTGCTGATAATGATCTCAGTCTTCTTTAAGTATGGTTGTGACGATGAAATCAGACCAAAGATGTTAAAGCCTTGGTGAGTACAAATGATCATGAGAATATGATGTGCTATTACGATCATTACATGTTTCCCACTGCCATTCTCGTTTATTTGGAGTCTTGAAAACAGCATCTTAAGATGTATCATACTTTGTTAGTATTTCATTGGAAAACCAGTCAATAGTTCAAAGAAATACACAGCATGCTCTATGGATGGAAAATGCCAACTACTGATGGAACAGCATTCACATTCTCCTTGGGAGTCTCTTCTAGAAAGATTCATAAGACTTGATTGTCTTAAGTGCCTTAAAAACAAATAGAAATTATTTTCTCCAGCAACAGCAATGTAAAACACTTTTCTCTGGAGAGAAAAATTTGTGTGATTCTGAAATAATACCTTCAGTCTTTAGACCATCTAATCAGTGTTACTAATGGAATATTAGTAATGATAATTACTCATGATTTCCCGAGTAATCCTTTACTGTTTACTCTTAATGTTCAAAAAAATAGTCCTTAGTTACACATATGCATATGCAGCAAGAGCTAAGAAAATTGTGATATAAATGACTCAGAAAGAAATAGAAAGAGACCATAGCAAACTATGATTACATAAAAGTATGCATCATTGTGGAACCTCTGTCCTTTTACAGGATGAATGTATGATCAGTAGAATTGTTTTCTAATGCCCTACATACATCAAGTAAGCTTATATCCATATATCTACTCACACACATACACACACACGAATATTTCTGTATTATTCATAATTCACAACAAAGACATACACACACATGCATGTCCTCATATATCTTCAAAGTTCAAAACACAGACACACACACACACACTTTAATATCAAACTCGATTCAAAAGAGGAATTTTTGGCATCCTGTGAGCATGAATTTCCCACTGATCTAAATATGTCTTTAATTCTAGACATTAGAACACTCTAGAGCTATTTTTAGAGGTGGATGGGAGTACCATGATGTTTTCAGAAGCCTCAAAATAAAAGAAAAATATACCAAACTGTCATGGATTGAATTGTGTCCCCCAAAAATATCTGTCAACTTGGCTAGGTCATGATTCCCCGTATTATAGGATTGTCACCATTTTGTAATCTGATGTGATTTCCCTACGTGTTGTATATTCTAAATAAAATGGATTAGCGGCAGTTATACTGATGAGGACTACAAGATTAGATAGTGTCTTAAGCCAATCTCTTTTGAGATATGAAAGAGAGAAGCGAGCAGAGAGACACGGGGACCTCATACCACCAAGAAAGCAGTGCCGGGAGCAGAGCCCGTCCTTTGGACCTGAGGTTCCTGTGCAGAGACGCTCTCAGACCAAGGGAAGATTGATGACATGGGCCTTCCTCCAGAGCCGACAGAGAAAGCCTTTCCCTGGAGGGAAAATTCAGCCTTGCCCTGAATTTGGACTTGTAGCCTACTGGACTGTGAGAGAATAAATTTCTCTTTGTTAAAGCCACCCACTTGTGGTATTTCTGTTATAGCAGCACTAGATGACTAAGACACAAACCAAAGGCCCTTCCAGCACAGTTCCAAGGATAGTTCAGATAGTTGGGAAGTCTGACCTAGAGGGAGTGAGAAACAATTAACTTTTTCCATAAGAAAGAGAAGGTCCAGGCCTACAAAGGGGTGGGTATAAGGGAACTAAAGTGAGCATAAGAAGGGAAGAAAGTAACAACAAAAGAAGCCTCTAAAAGATACCAAAGACCATATGTTCACGTAAATTCAGACCATCATTCTATATCTATTCATATGTGCATTTATTATACCTCTAACCAAACCAACCAAACTCATTGTAGTGGAGTTGATTCCCCATCAAGTCGATTTTGGCTGTAATCTTTACGCAAAGCAGATTGCCAGGACTTTCTTCCATGGTGTCACTGGGTGGGTTTGAACCACTAACCTTTTGATTAGTAGTTGACTGCAAACTGCTTATGCCACCCAGGGGCTCAGTATACATATATACTCATTAAATATGTTCAATCTAAAACTTTCTCAGACACACGCACACACCTCAGCCAAATTAGTAACATATGATCACTGTTCATCCAGTAAAAAGTAGAGTAAAGCTAGCCCTGGGTTCTCTTCTTCACCACTACTTCCTAACCATGTGACTGAGACCAAGTGGTTCCCCCCTCCCAGGGCCTGAGTTCCTACATTCACAACTAGGATGGCTTCGCCTGTCTTTTGATATCCAAGCATGGGATAAATACCAAGTTCCATTATCAGGGGGAGACCAAACGCAACTTACCTGGTCATAAGGACTGATTTATATGTAAATAGTGTGCCTCATGGTTTATTCTACAGACTTCTCTTTCAACCAAGGGGATGGATAAGTAGATTGGCGACACATAGCTTGGAATTAGTTGACTGAGATTTTAAAAAGTCACGGGTTACCTATTCATGGATAATTCAGAATTGTTTAAAATATTTATAACAATGTTCTACTAATCCCATCTCCACACCCCCTCTTCTATATTCAGCTCCAGACGACTGGATAGACTTTGTTGTCAAAGGGCGGCCCTTAAAATTTACAAGAATTCCTGATTTCAAACGGAAAATGTATATAATTGTGCTATTTTCTCCCAGATGAGTGTGGGATGGAGAAGTTGAGAATGTTGAAACAGGGCAGAGAGAATGGAAGAGAATGGAAGAGGGGAGGAATACCCTGTCCACCACACACACACACACACACACACACACACACACACACACACACACCCACACACACACACACACA
>NW_004444120.1:4273768-4282526 GCF_000243295.1 Trichechus manatus latirostris
CACACACACACACACCCCACCCCACAACCACAACCACTAATTCCGTCCAACAGGGGCGACTAGTCCTTCACACCAGGGAACTGAGAGCAGATATACAAGATTGACAAGAGAACTGGGAGATGGAGTCAGGGCAACCCCACAAAACTCCTGACCCAGAGACCGTGGGTGGGGCAGAGTCTGGAGTGGGGGCTGCCCTGCCATAGGAGGCGGCGGGCGGACCCTGAAGGGAGGGTTGGGAGGTTGCTGTCACTTTCTGAGTCTGCAGCCCAGAGTGAGATTATCCCTGTCTTCAGAGGACGGTGGCCAACTGGTCGCGGGGCCCCCGCCTCTCCCTCATCACGCAGACCCCGTGCCTCCTTCGGCAGCCGCGGTGGCGGCGGCTGCAGAGCCTCGCCCACTCCAATCCCCACCCTCTCCATCCTTAGCCATTTAAGAACAGCAGCGCCTGGCACGTTCCTGGAGGACCCCGGACGCAGAAGAGGAAAGCGAGCCGGCGCAGGGTGACAAGAAAGGCAGCATGCGCCCCCCGGGAGCAGCCTCGGCGCCCACGGTCTGAGGCTGCAGCCCCAGTCTGCCATTGTGAGCTGCCGCCGTGGGAGCCAGCCCGCGCTGCCGTCCCCCCGGGTCCCTGTCCGCGCCGCCATGGGACACCTGCCCACGAGGGCGCGCGGCGGCCGCCGCCTCCTGACTCTGCTCTGGCTCTTTGTGCTGCTCAAGGTAGGGGAGCCCACCGCGCCCTGGCGATCCGGTCCGCGGCGGTCCTCCGGCGCCCTCGCTCTGCAGCCGGGAGCGGCGCGCACGGCGGTGCGATGGCGGGGCCGCGGGAAGCGCCGCGGTGCAGCCTGGGCGCACGCTTTGTTTTCCTGGCGTGTGCGTGGTCTTGGCAGTCTTGAGGGATGCGGGAGGACGAATGAGAGAAGTTTGCTCCTTTGAGCTTTCGCCCTTTGCGCTTTTTTAGCGCCGCTGATATCCACATCAAAGGTGGGCTGACGGATAGTGCTTCCTTAGGCAAAATGAGGTACCTTTCCCTTCTAGTCTCTACTGCACCCCAATACTACTTAATCTTCCCGCCCTCCCCCAACCGAGAGTGTGCCACTGCTTTGTCTTAATTTACCTTCTGCTAGAAATACACACTGGAGGCTCAGCTCTCTGGACGCAAATAGATTTCCAGGCGTGGGTCGTGGACATGGTTTTCTTTGATTAAAGGTTGCGCTGGAGAGGACCCCTCTCCCCAAGTCCTTATATCTGCTCCGATCATTCCTTTCAAAAACTCTCTAGGATTTCCTCACTGTATACACAGAGGATGCTATCGCTAAATGTCAATGACAGGAAAATCTGTATAATTAACTTTTTCGTGTCTTCCTTAGAATATTCAGCTTTGGGTTTTACTTTGAGGAAAGGGAAAGGACTGCTTTAAAAAATCTTAGTTTGACAACTGTACTGTACATAAAATTTTTTGAAGAAATTTAAGCTAGATGTTTTCTTGGAAAGTGGCATGAAGTTATGAGGTAATTGCCTCCCACTCGTGTGTGTCTTCAGTGGGTCTACTTCAGCTCTGTCGTTAGCCCTTCTCAGCAGAGCACACTCGAGACTGTCGACAGGTGACCGGGAGCTATCCGTTCAGCACCACAGTGATACCTACTCTAGAAGTGGATGAAACATTAATGGATGCAACTGTATTCTTATCAAAGAGTCATTTCTTGCTTATGTGTATCATTAATTATGAATGCCTTACAAGTGGAGCAGGATAAGAATAGCATTAATTTTAACTATCCCCTATTTTCATTTATCTTAGTGGAAAATAGGATGAATAGTTTCAGGAAGGAACAGCAATGGAATGCATTAAATAAGATTCTAAATTATATGTAATATGTTTTTATATTTTTCTTAAGTTAGCAATAATCGTTTCTATTTAAAATATGGTAAATAGTGAGCTTAGTCATATGTTTTCACTCTAGGAGGCTGTTGTTTGATACACACTACAAATGCATTAGACTGATTAAGTTTTCTTATTAATTTTTCTACTTGTTAAACTTTGCCACAGCTATCATATCTATGTGACACTTGTTATGAACCCAAAGTGAGAAATGTAGTCACTACATATTTTACTGCATAATAGCTAAGGCTTACATGTATGACATCCGATCTAGACCCAACCTCTGGCACAACTTTAGGTTTTTACTTAATTTTTTCATAATGGGTGAGAATTCCAGAAATGAGAGAATATTCACTTGGGGATGGAGGGGAGGTAGAGTGCTGAAATTAAAATGGGAAAATGTGACAGTGTTTGACTCAAAACTCGATACTGGAATGAGAAAATGCAGTCAATAATGATATAATGGTAATCTCATTGACTGTAATAGGGGTTAACCCTGTTTCACAAAATAGATATATTTCTGAACATTTAAAGATAAATGCCAATTATGGTAAACTGCGTCACATAGCAAACACATTGAAAAAGCTTGTCATTTAAAGGAGTATTATTGTAATGGGACAAATAATTTTGTAAAACAGATCAGCACTCTTTATTTTATGTAACCACATAGTTTTATGTAACCTGAATATAAAGTATACCGAAGAAAGGAAGAAAGTATCAATATTGAATACCCACTGTGTACCAGTCAATCATGTAGGTATTTCACATACATTATTTCATTTAATCCTCTTTTATTACAGTTGACTAGGGATGCTCAAAGTGGTCAATTGGATACATAGTATAATCTTTTTTACATTTTGGTAATAGTACATTGCATGATAAATTGGTCACATAAGTATAAGCTCTTTATAGTTTAGAAATACTTTTGAATTCAAGGTCCAGTAAGTAGTTCTGTAAAATAAAAGTAACATTCAGATGATGACAGGAACATAAAAATAAAAATCCATTATTAAATACCAAATTGTCAACTGGATCTCAATGATAAGATCTAAAAAGGTTCGTGTGTGCTGAGTCAGAAACAAACCCTTCCCCATCTCCAATCTCCATAACTCTCGATTATGGCCAATAAATCTTTCACTACTCCGTATGATGTATCCTTCAAATAAACGTGAAAATCCCTAAATACTATAAATCAGGGAACTTCAAGTATAAGGATTGGTTTATAGCTTTACCTTTTCCACAACTCCAAAGCAAGCAGCCTGTTATAAGTGGTAGGAAAGTCGGAAGGTTTTAATCTGTGTGAGTGGGTCTTAATGTGTTTCACTGATGGAGTCTAAATGTGCCAACCCATGCATGTCTTTGGGCAGCATTCTCTACCCATGGCTTAGTGATAGGCACATATAATTAGGCATCTGAAATTGTACAAATCATCCACTGTACACTGTGAGGCTCGTATCTGCCTGATGTTACCTAAACAAGATGCTGATTATAAAATTTTAATTTTTTTATCAATATTGATAGTCTGTATAAAAATAGAAAAACAGAAGTGGAACTCTATTATCAAGTATACTGGGAATCTACCAATCTCAAATTCTTCTGCTCGCAGATGAGTGTAAGTGGAGTATTTCTCTGATAAGCTTCCCTCTTGTGCATCTTCACATCATTCCTAGTGAAATCAATGAACTATTCTATCTTTACTAAACCTATCCCTGAAAATTGCTCCCTGTATTAAGTCACTCAATTTCAGCACTTTGTCAACTAAGGAGCAAATTGTAGACTATGACATCACAGGAATGTAAACTCTGTCTTCCCTGAAATGGTGCCCATTAGCAGTCAACTGGAATGTTTCCCTAAACTCATAAACTTTGTATGTATCCTTTTGTCTTTCTTAACCTATGTTTCCTTCCATTTCTGCTCTTGCCCGATATATGTTCAAAGAACATTAAGTTTGAAAGGGGCCTTAATGTTGCATTTTCTGAAAGAGGTTTATGTTTAGCTGTATAAAGTATGAATGTTACAAGGTTGGCCATACACTTATTCAGGAGAAATATCCACTTTCCAATGTCTATCTGCCTTTCTCCACTTCTCTGTGCCCCTCTCTCTTCCTCTCTCCCATTCCCTCCTCCTCCTTCTCCTGCTACTTCTCCTCTCTCTCTCTTTCACTGTGTGTCTGTCTCTGTCTGCCTTTCTCTCTCTCTCTCTCTCTCGCACACACACAGAGGCAGCTCAGCTTTCCTTGGTGAGGTTTCATCCACATTATATATTATACAGTGTTGGCAGATAAACTGTAGTCCTTTCATCTTTCTGACGCAGCCTAGACCATCCTCCGCACAATGAAGTTTGCTGCCATTAACTCCTCTGTCAACTGACTTCTTTGATAAATGTTGCCGCCAACCTTTCAGAGAAACCCTTTTATATAGAACAACATCCCCAATAAGTTGGGTAAGGTTCACTGGACTGGGCTTCTACAGGTGACTGGGTGATAATACTCAGGATCGTGCACACCTGTTTTGTTCTTTGCTGTATGAAAGAATAGAAACATCACATCATATCTCTGCTTTGTTTTAGCCCAATATAAGAACGTTATACTTTATTTTAAAATGTCGCACCATTTCTAGTGTATAAATACCCAACTTAAAGGTATTTCAACTTATAAGCAGATTGACTGCTGAGTCTTAAAAGTTCCAACTTGAGTCTTGAGTGTTTGCAAAAGAATCGTCGGTGCTGAATACAGTTGATGCACCCATATAAACCACTGTGATTGGTAGCAATGTGGCATAATAGAAATTTTAACAGCAAGAGCTATAGATATCTATTTCTCATTTTCTCTCTAATTCGGTGCCTTCAGGTACACAGTTCCAGTGATTCTGTATTTTCAGGAGCATAGTCCCAGTACAATGATGAAGTTTACTGTAAAGCATTTAATGTGTTCATCTGATTATTCTAATTATGTTGTAAATATTTGTGAAATAAAGGAATGTCTATTATGATTTGTTGTTTTTCACTGTGCCTAGCCTGTGGTGTTAGGCATATGACAGAATCTAAATAAAAAGGATCCAGGTATTTTGCATTATATAAATAGTTTCAAACTGAGAATTTCTACACCCTGTTCTACACTCTGGTCTCGTTTATGTCTATGGTGGTGTTTAATCTAGGTTCATAACCAATGACTTAAAAACTCTTCTTTGGTGTTCTTACAAACCTATTGATATCACCTTTCTCTATTTAAATAAGTAGGTGACAGACTTCCTCGTGCACTTGCGTCATTGATTTTAGAAGCCAAAAGAAGGTTAATGTGGCACAAGGAGAGTAAGCAAAAGGGCGAATGGGGTAAGATGAGACTGGAGCGGAGCACGAAGGCTCTTGTCCTCTTCTTCCCTGGTGCTCTTGGCTCCAGCAGGCTCCATATTGTTTTTAGCAGCCATTCAGAGGAATGTGTGAAATACTCTCCTGATGCCTCTCTCATTGTAGTCTTTGATCACTAGTTACTCCTAATATTTCCCTTTCCCAAGCTTGTCCTACATCTCCAGAGCACCTATCCATAGTTTTCTTTTTTTCCCCTCTGACCCTGTCAGAAAATAATCCTCAACTCATTTATCCAGAATCTAATTCTCTGAAAGAGTTCTTTTTTTAGGCGTTTTATTTGCTTTAAGTCTAGACCTTTTTTCTTCTAAATATTTTAAAATCACCAAACAAACAGAGGATGTTTGAAACAAGGTTGTAGAGGTTTCTTGATAAAAGGCTTTTTCTTTCTTTTCTGTCAGGGATTGAGATGAAAGAGAGGAAAAAAAAAGAGGTACATTTGGAAAAATATTTCAGAAATAGACAGTCAGAATTGGAAATAGGAGTTTGAGCTTGAGATGGTATTTCAAATTATAAATATGCATGGTAATTTCTGTAAGAAAATGAATATAAGGAAAATCAGGGAATAAAACAAAGAAAATTTGATGAAAACAAACATATTGCCATCCTTCTATTTATATGCAAATAAATGTGTGTCCTTATTGAATACTCTGCATTTATTTGGTTTTTACACTTCTAAATAGGAAAGCTGTGCAGTTCGTTTTTTAACAAAACTCTTCCTATTGTAAAGTAAATTAAAACCAAATGAACTTATTTTTAAACTGCTCATTTTTGTACCTTTACCAGCAAATATAAAAAATAGGGATGCAATTTATCTACAATGTAGGGGTTCAAAATCAGAATTATATCTGTTAATAACAATGAGGATGGGGTTCAGTGATCATTGTTTCTCTCTTTTTGGACCATCTCATTTAACTGTTTTTTCAGATTACTGGGTCATTTGTTATTTTTATCTCCTCCTGCCCACAAACTTTTTTAAATCAGTGATTTATGTGTAGGTGAGAAAATATCATCATGAGTCTACCAGGCCATTAATACTCTTCCTTCTTCATGACGCTTCTATTGACCAAAGCAAGTGCAGAGGAATTTCTGGCCCTGATTCTCTTTACCCTTAACCTATACTGGAGTCCACATATGGGCCTATGTACTGATCCAGAGCATGATTCCCTTTTGGTTCCACCTCAAGGAGCTTGTGGTTGGCACGTACAAGCCAGATGTCAGAGAATCCCAAAGAATCAACAGTGCCATTGATATATTTGGAAACCCCAGTGGCATAGTGGTTAAGAGCTAAGGCTGCTAACCAAAAGGTCAGAAGTTCGAATCTACCAGGTGCTCCTTGGAAACTCTCTGGGGCAGTTCTACTCTGTCCTATAGGGTCGCTGTGGGTTGGAATCGACTAGACAGCAAGGAGTTTGATTTAGTTTTTTTGGTTTGGTATATTTGGCCATTTTTGGAGTCTGGTTCCTAACTCCTGTTTCTACCTTCGTTTCTATTTTGATTTGACCCTAGCATTCCTCATTTTCAATCCTTGATTTCACTGCTAATTAAGTTCTACTTGTTTTGTAGTTTGCTTGAAAAGCATCCTAAAATTTTCCTTGACCGATCAATCTTTCCCCAAAGCCAAAATGGCAGCATCAAGAAGTTAGTCTTCTTCTTGAATACTAATTCTGTCGTTTGGATTTCAGGATAATGATTTACTACCCGATTCCATTCAGTTAATTAAGCATTAATTGAGCATCTATTATGTGCCAGGAATTTTACTAGATATTATAGGTACAGGAATGGATAACGGTCAACTGAATCCCCGAAAATGGCATAATGGCAAAAATAGACGGATAAACAGATAAGGTCATTAAAATGTGGTCAATTTTTTTAAGTAGAGGAAAATATGATGTGCTAGAGGAGAAACATTTGCTATGTCTGGTGGTTTGGGGAATGATTCCTTAGGAGATGATGCCTGAGCTGAGTCCTAAAGCATAGATGTAAGTTAGGTTGAAAAATATGGAGTGTATAGGCAGAGAAAACTGCATGAGCAAAAGCCAAACATTGTGAAAAAGCATGGCTGTATTTAGGAAGATACAAATGATTTGGCATTATTATATCAATTAGGAAATGAGGTGATAGAAGCTAAATCAGATAGATTCCTTTATGCTATGCCAGAAAGTAGGGACTTTATTCTCTAAGGGAAATGACATTATTGAAGGGTTTAAGCAAGGCAGTAATGGGATAAGATTTGTATTTTAGATAGAGCTCTTTGAGTGTAAGAAAGACTATATCAAAGATGGAGCAGAGCTGAAAGAAGTTAAACTGCTAGGAGGCTATTGTAATGGTTCAATTGGACATGACAAATGTTGACTCTATGGTGATAGTAAAAGGAATTAAGGAAAGAGAGGCAGTGTGGAAAAATAAACCATCAAGACTGATCTGATGTAGGAAATTGGGGACCGAGAAGAGTCTAGGGTGATTTCCAGGTAACCAATACCTTTGCCTGGGAGAATAGCAGTTTTAAGATAGCATGTGTGCTGAATGGTCTCCATTCTCCTCCAGATCAACTAACTACTTCTCCACTCTGCTCGGGACCAGTAGGCTGCCCTTTGTGAACCGCTTCTTCCCACCCCTTTGCCCTCTGACTTCTAGCGAGTTTGGCCAATGGTAGATTAAAAGTAGAAGGCGAGAGAATTCATAGCATTTATTCTCCCATTCGCCAACCTGGCTGGCCCCATTAGTCAGTGGCTGTGTTTCTTCTACTGATCCCATAAACAAGTCCTTTTTACAAGGCTAAAGTTCTAGGCAAGTTCCAGAAATAGCTGTCTCCCCTTACCCTTTGATGGTAGTAGCTTCTTACTGCTACTAGTTCCTGGGTACTTTTTCATCCCTGTTTGGTTCCATTACTCTTCCTCCACACCTTTACTACAGTCCTTACATTAAATTCTCTGGGATTTTCCTATGAGTGTCTTGCTGGAACACTGACTGACACAGGACATGAAGTGTTTAGTAATGGACCCCTTGAGTTGGATGTGCCTGAGAAAACATATAGTTGGATATGAGTCTGAAGTCCAGGGAGAGGGCAGACATGGAGATGCGAATGGAGATAGCCCAGCAGAGGGCAAGGAAGAGAAGGGCACTAGTCCAGGATGCAGCCTTGCGGGGCACCAGTATTTAATGGCAGGCAAATAAAGAACCTAAAAAGATTAAAAAGGAACAACCAGAGAGATATAAGAGGAAAGCAAAATCAAGGAAACCCAGGGTCTAGATAATTTCCTGTGGAAGGAATTGGGCAATAGTATCAAATGCAACAGAGAGGTCCTGTAAACTAAGATTTGGAAATATTTTTTGGATCTGGAAATAGGTAGGCCATTGGTCTCTGTGGAGCATGGGAGGAGTAGCAGGTTGCTAGGAGTTGAGCAAGTGTCCACTTATTTGTTAAAGGATAGGTGTCAGGTCATGGAGACCTGATTTCAATCTCAGCTCTCTCAGCTATGCCACTTACCAGCAGTAGGATGGGAGGAAATTTATTTC
>NW_004444120.1:4285590-4286451 GCF_000243295.1 Trichechus manatus latirostris
TAGGTTGTTTCCATCGTTTTGCTATTGTGAACAATGCTGCCATGAACATAGTATATTTTTGGGGATACCATTCAATCCATAACATTCCACCCTTTGGCCCTAAAACTCCATGTCCTTCCCGCATACAAAACACATTTACCCCATTACATCATCCCAAAAGTCTTAAATCAACTCCAAGTCCAAAGTCTTATCTTCTGAATCATTTAAATCAAATATAAGTGGACTTTAGGAGTATTCCATCCTGGGGCAAAATTCCTCTTCATCTGTGAACCTGTGAAATCTAGAATACAAGTTATCTGTTTCCAAGGTACAATGGTGGAACAGGCAGAAGGTAGACATTTCCATTATAAATGGGAGAAATTGGAAGGAAAGAAGGGATAACAAGCACCAAGCAAGTCTAAAACCCAGGAGAACAAACTACATTAGCTCTCAAGACTTTAAAATAATCCTCTGTTGTTCAAGATCATCTGGGCAATGGTCCTGCCCTCCAGACTCTGCTTGTTGGCCTTGCCGTCTATATTCTGGGTATAGTCATCTCGACCCTGGGCTTCAGCCCTGCCTTCCAGGCCCACTGGAATGTCAACTCTCCTCCCTCAGTTTTGGGTAGCCCCATTCTCCTAATCCATCCGAGTGGCTACCCCATCCCCTCAGCCTCGGCAAGCCCCACTCTTCTGACCCTTGGGCATGGCACAACCCTCCCCCTCCCCGGCCCAAGCTTTGGGCAGTGACCCCATCCCCTTGGCCAAACTGGATAGCAGCCCCACACTCCAGAAATCAGTTGGTGAAGATCTGACTCTGAAACCTAGGAGGCTATGGCCCTACCCTTTGAGATCCCAGAGGCTGTGATCCCACCCTTTCAGA
>NW_004444120.1:4286551-4294776 GCF_000243295.1 Trichechus manatus latirostris
AGGTGTCAGGTCATGGAGACCTGATTTCAATCTCAGCTCTCTCAGCTATGCCACTTACCAGCAGTAGGATGGGAGGAAATTTATTTCGCCTCTCTGAGTTTTCTTTTCGTGATCTGCTGGACTTACAGGATTATTGTCAGGAGTAAATGAGAAAATGACCATAAAGTACTTGGAACCATGCCTAGAATACAGTTAGCACTCGATATATGTTCTGTAAAACAATAAAAAGAGAAGGAAATCAATAGGACAGTAAAAATAGACAAAGTAAAGTCAAAGAAGTAGAACAATAAAAACGTGTATACAGCAGCATTCCCAAAATGTGTCCCGTGGAACTTTAGGGGCATGCAATGTTATTAATAACAGCTGTTATAAAAAGAAACACTTCTTGTGGTAACATGAATTTGGGAAATAATCAGTTTAACTTTGTTTAAACTAGTGCTTATTATTATTTTTTGTACCAAAACTTTACAGAATCTTTAATATGATAATATGCATTGTGTCTTCCAGAAAGGAAATATAGCAGGCGGTATTCCCCAAACTTATTTGATTGTAGAATCATTTTTCTAAAAAATAATTCATGGGAACAAGAAACAATCTTTATGCTAGTACATCAGATGATTCTTTTTTTTTCCATTTCTTTCTCTCTCTTTTAAATGAGAAGTATAGGCTTAGCTATGAGGGAAGCACAGCAGTGAGAGTAATTATAATTTAAATTTCAGAATCAGAAGAATTAGCTTGATGGAGTGCACCCATTCCCAACCTTCTTATCAAGGGCAGATGTTCAGAAAACTCTCCTGGAAGAAAAAAAAAAATCTGCATATCCTCTCTATTTTATGGATTGTGCTAACTCTGTGATTGGCATACAAGAAGTTTATTTGACTTTTAACTATTAAAATGATTCCTTTTATCACTGTTTTCTAAAGTCATTATTTTAATATATGACTTAACAGAACAGTCTGTTTGGTTTAGTGTATTACATAGAATCACAGAACAATATTTTTCAAAGATCAACTAGTTCAAAACTTAAGCTGATGCTTAGACCTCTCTAACATCCCTGCCAAGTGGTTGTAAGTGGTGAAGTTATTATCACATGAGAGGTGGCCATTACTCTTTTGGACAACCTTTTTGTTGTTTTTTGCTCTTTGGTTTGGTTCGGCCTTGGTTCTGGTTGTAGCTTAAACACATTAATTAAACACATTACTTCTCTTTCTGATTGGTTTTAGCGGAGCACTATGTTGTGATTGTTTCTGCTTTCTTGCACATTACGAATAGCTGCTTTGCCAACAGACCTGACAGGTTATAAACTGTGAAAAGCTTATCATCTTACTGCCCTGTCCTCAGCCCTCTGTCACACCACTGTGACCATTTACGCCAGTCCAAGTTTTCTGCCTATTACCCTTTCTTCTCTTTCCTGGGCCACAATGGCCCGTGGAGGGAAACTTCTCATCCTCCCCAAGGGTGTCTCATGCGGGGCCATGGTAAAGAGTTGAAAGTGCTAGTGTGAGGAAAACACATGGTATATAGTAGGCATTCTATAAATGCATGTTTTCTTTATTCCAATCACTGCTTCATGGGCATTTTCTCAAGCTGTCTTTCTGAACCCCCCATCTAAAATCACCCCGCCCCTCTTTAAAATTTTCCTACTTTTTCTCAGGTTATTTTTCTTCAGGGAATGTATCACTCTTCATATGACATTATATTATATACTCATTAATTATGTAACTCCTCCACTGTAATGCTTGTAAGTTCCACAAAAGCGAGGGCTTTTTCCGTTTTGCTTGCTACTGAATCCCCCATATCTGAAAGGGTGATGGCCTATGTGGGTACTCAGTAAATAGTCATTGAATGAATGAATGAATGAGGTGAGGGAGGTCAAACAGAAGGTAATAGGACAAACTCAAGACAGAGGAAGAGTAGGAGCCAAGTGGGCAAGACAAGGGAGTGGAGCAAAGGACGGTGAGATGAACTAGGAGACAGTCTGTCAGGCAGTGCTGGGTGGCACCTGGGGAGGTAAGGGAATCAGACTGGGAGGATGATCTGGAGGCTGTTTTGTTAGTCTTGTGGAGGGAGCAAAGGTTTATTGGCACAAGCGAAAAGGAACTCTTCGACATCATGATATGGTCTCTCACACATTTTTTTTCCTTGCTATTCTGTTAGATCAGTGTAAACCACTGAGGACAAGTGATAGATACCCAAGTAAAAAATGAGATCAAAAACCTTTCTCTTGTGTGATAAATTCTTATCATAATGAAATAAAAGCATAGCTTTTCTTATCATTCATTGTCTATCTTATTCATTAACTATGAATATAATTTAGAACTTCTAACTTTTAAAACAAAGTAATTTTCCAAGTTTTTAATCTAAAAATGTTTTCTTGGCTCTACAGGTTAAAAATACCTAAATAAAAAGAATTTCAAATTATATATTTTTCCTCATTTATCCCAGGCCATGCGTGTTGATGTACCTGGATTGGCTCTAGGCCTCAAAAGGCATTTCCAGAATGTCAGACAACTAACTGAAGCTCAGATAATCAATTAATCTTTTCTTCAAAACTGAAAACTTCTATGATTTCTTTTACTCCTGTAAATGATATATATTTTTAAAAATGTGTGTGGATATCGTATGGAAAATTTTTTAAATCGTGTGTTGAAAATAAACATCTTTATCTGGATACGATTCCATCAGAAAATTTTATATAGAAACAAATGGTAACTTTCATACTCTGACTAGATAATAAATATTTTATTATCCATTATAAACAGGGAGTTAAATGTGCTGATTAAATTAGCATTCTAACCATTAAAGTATTTGTAGATATACACAATAAACCTAGATTGTCAAGATCTTCAAAGAACTAAAATACCAAAATATATGCTTAAAACATAAACATGATTACTACTATAATTCACAATTTCACTGGTGATTTTAGAGATACTACATGATCTTTAAGTACACTGATCTCTATTTATAGTCTGTTACTGTATTGGTAAAGTGCTGAAGTTTGGGTTAGTTGTGTTTTTTTTTCTGCTTAATACAAAGATTTTGATTTTTTAAAACTTGTTGACAAAGCAATATATCCTCCCAAAAATAGTGAAAAAATTATGATGAGATTATTTACATACTTGCATACACGGATGAAAGAGTTTTTCCCCCATGTTTCATGAATTTATGGTAAGAAGAATTGCATCTGGAGAGCACAGAATAACGTAATTATTTGATTAATGAATTATTTTTCTTAATTTTAATATTTTTTTAATTTAATATCAAATCAAGCTTCTGGAACTCTCTGAGAACACATTTCTATGAGTCTCCTTCTGTCTCTTGAATGGCTGCATTAAAATTAGGCTAATTGTCATACATCATGCGTTCTCTCAGATAAACCAAGGATTTCTATTTTAAGGCAAGTTGGTGGTCCATAAAATGGATATTCTAGTAATTTTGCTATGACATTTCTATTTACTTGGATATTGTGTTGGGAACTGAAAGTGTAATCATAAGTATGGGTGTGGTCTTGCCAAATAAAACAAAGTATAAGCATTCTGTTTACAATAATAAAGGTCAAAACCATTACCGTAAGAAATATCTTATTACTTGGACATACTTAAAATTCTTAGATTTTATCTAGGAAGAAAAATTGGCTGCAAGGTTGCTGCTTGTTAAGTTGATAAATAAGGTGAATAATAAAAGACCAAGAAGGGAAAAAAAAAAAAACCATTGCTGTTGAGTCAATTCCGACTCATAGCGACCCTATAGACCAAGAGAATTGAATATTGTCTGTAATGCATTATTAAACATTGAGCCATGTGGTCCTCCCTTAAAGGATTATAGAAAAAGCAGGTTATTGTGAAATGCACTGGTACCATAGAGTTATTTACATTTAAGTATAGTGATGAGATGTGGCCGAATTTATTTTGCATCATCATGGGGAATTTCCTCTGCAATTCTTCCTAACTAAATTATACTTTTTGATTAGCATCTCTGAAATGACTACAGGCCTCACTCGAAGTGGTTAGGTACTTAGGGATTTGTAATATGGAAATTCTGGCATTGTCAAAGCTAGGCTAAACGATTGTGTAAGGACTTAGAATTAAGTACTATGGATTTCGTTCAAAAAATCTGGCTTATAAGTTTTTTGGGATATTTCTAATCAGCGAAAATGGTTAAATCTGCTAAAACTCAGCTCCCCTTTAGAAATGCCCCAGGTTGCTTCTTTGAATTTACATTTTATATATTTGCAATAATAGACAGTTTTAGCTTTAAAGCCCTTTTTCATCTGTATGCTATTGCCCTGGTTAGTTTTAACTACTTGAATGATGAAACATCTTTTTTTTTCATTTAATTCTTATTACTATGCCGAGGCCTTCAAATAGCCTTTTTGTTATGTGGCTTCTAGTGGTACTTCAGTGGGGAGCTCTGCATTTGAAATCTTTAGGTAAGTCTGAGTCAGGGTCTGCATCATTGCACAATGATGTTATAATGATTTATTAAGAATTAGAAATGAATACGTCTTCACTGAAAAATATATAAAATACAGCAGGCAGAAAAAGAAGCAGTCGCTCCTAACCACTCTATCCCAAAATAAGTGCCATCTGGAGATACATTTTTCTAATTTTTTCCCTGTGTCTGTGCATGAGAGTGTATGTGTATATGTATGTGTATATATATACATATATACACATACATACACACAGTGAAATCTATGAGAGCTGGAACTCAGTGGAACTGCTTGGTTTTCCAGGTCTTGCAAGTTTTCCACCTTTGACAGAGGTGTGCAGTCATCACTTTTCTATCGCTGTTTAGTGGAAAATATTTGAATTTTCCTTCTCTGACGGGTTTCTGCCTTACAAAGATTTCAGCTTTCATAGGTTTCACTATAGATCTCAAACTGCATTATTATTATGAGATGCTCTTTTCACTTAAATGTATTATGATCATTTTTGTAACACCTGGATATTTTCAGTCTTCTGCAACCTAGGGCAGTAAGCCAGTGGTCTGTGGGCCAACTGTATGCAATTTCCAGTTGTATTTGTGTTAGTTAAGGACATGGGTGATCATGGATATTGACCATAACCGTAAAGTAGGGAGCAGGGAGTTGTTGCACAGGGAGATTATCACCTACACATGTGCCTCCCATTGGTGTGACTACTTACGAATTCATTACAAAGAAAAACTTCAGATGCAATATTGACAGGGTTTATTTTCCATTTCTCCACAGTTAAATACCATGCATACGACACTCATAGGCTTTCTAGTCAAAAGATATAGGATTAAATTCTGGCTGTGCTCCTGGATAGCTATGTAGTCTTTGGCAGTGTACTGAACCTCTTTATAGAAGACACAAATTACGGTGGCTGCCCAATTCACCATTCCTCCAGTGGCCAAGTCTGCCGTTTCCCCATACCTGCTATCCTTAGAGAAAAATTCCTCCTCCTTTTTCTACCCATATGGTCTGAAGGGAGTTACTGTCCTCCTAACTGACCTCAATGCCCTGGAAAAAGTAACTGGTCAAGGGGTGAATGCCTGATCCAAGCTAAGTGCTTCTCACTACCATAGCAATAGCTTCAGGGTTGGCATGTGAGCTAAGACAGACCAGTTAGAATCTATCCCTGCAATTGTTTTCAAACTAGAAACTCTGGGAAAGAGCACTGTCCTCTCAGGACTAATACATGTGGAACTAAGCTTGGAAGCTTAGCTTGGAAGGTGTCCTCAACCATGAAACTGAGTCACAGAAAGAAACATTTTGTAACAGAAAAGGAGCAGGCAAGAAAGAGTCAAGACCTCAACAAGACTAGCTTTCAATTCAAGAAGACTATCTCATTTCCGAGATTCCAGAGAGTCACTGCACAGGTACTCAAAAAGATAGCAAAACAGCAATCTGCTAAAATTCAATTCTACTGTAAACAAGCAGGCATAACAGCAATACTCAGAATCTTTAAATAAGCTCGAATCAGAGTGATTATATAATTTATTATACTAACTGGAACACTTTTTAGAGTGCAGAGAGCCTTATTGTTCAGTATACCAGGACAGCAGATATAAATTGGACTGTTCTGGGAAAATCAGGACAGATAGTTATCCCTGCCCAAACACACTGACAAACATGTTTGATGCAGTATATAGTCCCAGCTCCTCACCCATCCCACCCATCTCTGAAAACCTCTACTGCAAACAAGACAAACTAGCCGTGTAAGAGGAATTTAACTATCTTCATCAAAAACTAAAGCCTGTACATAAACGTTCATTGTAGCTTTTTTTTTTTTTTGTCCTAGCCAAAAGTTAGAAAAAAAACTCAAGTGTTCTTCAGCGAGTAAATAGTTATGCAAATTATGGTACATCCATGCCATGGAATATTACCCAGCAATGAACAGAAATGAACTGTCGATATACACAGCAACTCAAACAAATCTCGAGAAAATTATACTGAGTGAAAAAAGCCAATCTCAAAAGGCTACATGCTGTACAATACTATTTATAAAACATTCTCAAAATAAAAAACAATTACAGAGATGGAGACCAAAATTTGTGGTTGCCACAGATTAGGGATTGTTGGCGAGAACAGGAGGTGAGTGTGGCTATAGGGAAAGCCTTGTGGTGATGGAATACTTGGTATCTTGATTATGGTAGTAGTTACATGGAGCTACACCTGTGCTAAACTTGTGTAGATCTATACATACACACGGAATCCCTGAGTGATGCAAATTGTCAGTGTGCTCAGCTGCTAAACGAAAGGTTGGAGGTTCAAGTCCATGCAGAGGTGCCTTGGAAGGAAGGTGTGGTGAACTATTTCCAAAAAATCAGCCACTGAAACCCCTATGGGACATATTTCTACTCTGACCCACATGAGGTTGCCATGAGTCAAAATTGACTCAACAGCAACTGGTTTACTGGTTATATCAACATTGGGGGAGGCAGGGTGAAGAGTGCATGGAACCTTCCCATATATTTCCTTGTAACTTTCTGAGAATCTATAATTATTTCAAAGTAAAAAGTTAAAAGAAAGTATTAAGTTAGTTTTGTTTTATTTTGTTATTGTTTTTGTGTCTGGCACCCTGCTAAGTACTATAACTTACTAGTTGAAAGATACGGTCTCTGTCCTATAAGGACTTAGCTCAGAAAGACAATCATCACACTTGCAGAATTGCAGGGAAATAAGGATAAATTTTGTAATTGTGCAAAAATTTGAGAAAATACACAAGGACGTCAATAAAACGCAATTATATACAAACTCAAATTCATTATGATGTGGTTCACGTATTGAACTGTGTTCTCACAAGATTTATCTAGTGAGTCTCAAAAGCATCAAATGTTAAAGTATTTGCTTCGTAATTCCCACAACACAAACATTAAAGACAACATTTTAATGATTGCCCAGAGAATCAGATAAAAAATGAAACATGGAAACTACCTTGTGGGAGCTGATCAATAAAATACTTTATTGATTGATGAAGCAATGGCATTCTTCCATTCTATTAGCAATTATTAAGTAGTATATATGAAATAATATAAATAAATTTCAGTGAAATAAAAAATACAAGACATGCTTAGGAAGCTTGAGTAAAATGGATGGGGGTGGGTGAAGGATTTATAAAAGTGAATAGATTTTTTAACATTTCAACAAATCAATCATCAAATGTATTAAACTGGACTATACTTAAAGAAAGTACTGTGTTCATAATTTTTAAGAGTATAAGACAAAGTTATAGCTCAGGAAGTCTGTGATATAAGGGAAAAAAACAAGTTAACAACTTAAAGGTTGTCTTAGTTATTTAGTGCTGCTATAACAGAAATACCACAAGTGGGTGGCTTTAACAAACAGAAGTTTATTTTCTCACAGTTTAGGAGGCTAGAAGTTCAAATTCAGGGTAACAGCTCTAGGGGAAGGCTTTCTCTCTCTGTAGGCTCTGGAGAAAAGCCCTTGTCTTTTCTGAGCTCTGCTCCTGGGCAATCTTCATGTGGCTTGGAATGTGTCTTCCCCCATCTCTGCTTCCTACTCTTTCCCTAAACAGCTTGGTTTATATCTCAAAGGTGATCAGCTTAAGACACTCTCTACACTGATATGGCCTCATTAACATAATGAAGAAAACCCTCTTCCCAAACAGGATTCCGTCCACAAGTATAGGGGTAAGGAATTACACACATTTTTTTTTTTCTGTTGTACTTCAGGTGAAGGCTTACAGAACAAATAGTTTCTCATGAAACAGTAGTACACATGTTGTTTTATGACA
>NW_004444120.1:4294876-4315884 GCF_000243295.1 Trichechus manatus latirostris
ACCAACAGAAATTTATTTCTCACAGTTTAGGCGGCTAGAAGTCTGAATTCAAGGTACCGGCTCTAGGGGAGGCTTTCTGTCTCTGTCGGCTCTGGAGGATGGTCCTTGTCTCTTCTGAGCTTCCGCTCCTGGGCGATCTTCATGAGGCTTGGTGTCTTCCTCATCTCTAGTGCCTTTGCGGTCATATCAAGGAGAGAGCACTTTGGCTTGGAGGAACTGGGAAAGTTTCGTGAAGGAAGACAAATTTTAATGAGTCTTGTCTGATATAGTTGAGATAGAGTAGGTTAAGGAAAAGAGATTGAAGACAAAACAAAAGTAGGAACGTGAGAAGATAGAAGTCATGTTAGGAGGGGAATGGATCTGGGCTCTCAAGAGCATGAGTAAGGAAGTGAGGTTGAAAAAGTGGATTTGCAGAGCCTGAGCTTCTATTCATAACCTTCTGTTCAATAGTGGTACAAAAAGCAAACATTAAAATGAGCTTCAGCTCAGCAATGGTATGCAAAAAGAAAAAAAATTATCATACCTCATTTTAGCTTTAATTGCTTTTATAATTCTGACTTTGCTGTTAAATGCAAATGCTTAATTCTAAATACGTGTGCTCTGTCTTAGATAAAATAATCCTCTGTTGCTTGAGTAGTTCAGTAAATTAGTCCCTAGACTTAAACTCCCCTGGATCATGTTGTTTATGCATTAATCCATACGCACTCTTAGAGATAAATGGAAAATAAATGAATTTCTTCGGAGTCAAGTTGAAACTGTCAGCATACTTTCAAATACATATCCTCTGCACGTGACTAAAAAATTGGCATTATTTACTATAGTAATTATAATAAGCGTACATATGCTCATGCTTGTATAATTTCTTCTAGTTTTCTACTTTATTTAAAACTACAGTCCTATGTTCCCACACCAAAGCCTACTGACTGTCAGAGAGAGGATGCCTGTAGTTTACAGCTGTTAGGTTTTTACTCTTACTCATGTTTATGATCTTCAGTTTAATGGACCTGATGTTTCCACACTTTGTTAGATAGTCAGGTAATATGTTGATATGAGAATCTGTGCTTTCAGTGTCTGTGTATTCAGAACTTTTGTGGTCAATGATAATAAGCCTGCAGGCAGATTTGTGTAGAAGCCTACATGCCTTTTTGTGGCTTGCTGGCTTTATCCACATTTACACCTCAGACTGGCCTTTCCCTCCAAGGAAGATACCACCTGCATAACCACACGAGTAAACTCTAGATGCAAGTTATTGAAGTGATGATGGTTCTATAGAAGGAAGACCTCTTTAGAATACGTCCCACTGAGAAAGTTACTAGCCAAACATGCATTCCATACCATTCCCTCTGTAAACTGCCTCACCCTTGAGCTGGGAAGTGTACTACCATGACTGAAAAAAAAAAATAGAATGATTTTTCAGCCATTTCCCCTGTCTAATCTGTCTCAAATTGATGTGAATGAAATGAGGTCTCTGTTTTCACTGGAGAGCTCAGCATTTCACATTTAGCTCTCAGTCTGTTTCATGATAATTTCTGAAGGAACAGCCTGCTTGTGAAAAAATGTGCCGTGCTATTAAAGGTGCACTGCCTTTATCAATTTCTATCACTTTGAAACAGAGTGATGCTCAGGAAGAATTTTCCAATGAGCATATCTTCTGAATTTTAAATAGATATTTAATAAAATGTAGTCTATGCCTCGGGTTAGAGAAAACCAAGTAGCCAATGAAAAAATGGTGGGATTGTCAGTGAAACAAGGCAGCGCAGGGGAAAGAACACTCGCCCATAATCACTTAGTCACTTCACCTCTCTGTAAAATGAGAATCATAATCACTTCTACCCCCCGGGATTACAGTGAGGTCTAAATGAGATAATCTGTGAAAGCATTTTAGAAACTGTAAAGCACAATTTAAATAAATATTTTCTGATTAAAATGATCTCATCACCTGCATCATCTGTTTCATTTACACTGGTACAGAGGTGTTTTCTTTCCCCGTGGTTATGTATGTCTGCGACTGTGCGTAATGTGCGTCACTGAGGGCTGTATTTCCTACTCTAGCATATTCTTTGCCTTTTTATTTCCCAGACGCAAGTTAACCTTGAGTCAGCTGTAATCACAGCTAAGTCATATGGCTGGAATGACTTAACATATAAATTCATAAAAATATTTCTGTTCAATGGCAAAATATTTTAATGTCAGATCCATTTCTTACCTGCCCATTAGATCATTGCCATTAAAATTAATTTCTTTCTAAACTTCATACATATAATACCTTTAAGCATTCTGTTTGTACAGTGTTTATATTTATTATTCTCACTCATCATTCATAGGTTATGTTCAGTAATAAATCATTCATTTTTTTAATTCATTCAATGAACATTTATTGAGCACCAGTTGTATACTAAATACTATGCTAATCAATTGCTGCTTCCTTAGGCTTCACTTGTCTTTGGGTACAAATGGGTGTATGTTTATAATAATAATTCCAGTGATAGGGTAGCTCTCCCCATCTATACATACGGAAGTATTTCTCAGAGTATCCATTAGGGCATTTTCTATGGAACTCCAGTTCTCCCGGGCACCACCTCTGCCATTCCAGGCCCTCATTCACCTACTAGACATCTCCCCTGCTCCACCAGGTGCTACTATTGCCCACCCTGGCACCTCCCCGATGCACTCAGAATTGTCCGTCCCCTTGAAAACTAAGGCTTTCTTGCTGGATCAAGCTTGTTTTCTGTTTTATTATTTTTCACCTTGGAGTTTGTCAGCTGAGAGCTAATGTATTTCTGGAATTTCTATCCCACTAATTCTTCAAGCATGTCTGACTTTCATTTAGATACCAGCTAGGATCCCTCCATCACACTAAAAATAGCAAAAATTACCTACCTAATTTTAACTTCCCCTTATTTACCTTGCCCACTCTCTAGTGAAATTAAAAATACTAGTGGACAGCAAACTAATCTAATGCCAGACAGAATGCAAGAAGATGAAAAAACATAAAGACAAATCAAAGGGAGAAAAAGACTGTGGAATATATTCTGTTTTATCATCATTATACACGTTTGACATCTTAATTGAATGTGAAAAGAGATACAAGATCAAAGGTTTATTTATGTTTTATATTCTGCCCCAGGTATTTATTTCTAAATTCTACAGTGGTTGAGCTATTACAAATTATTGAAAGCCTTATTTATTTGAAAAGTACTTACATTTTACATTAAATGTCCCAGGTAAGTAGCCATTTTACATGAATCCACAATTAAAATTTAAAAAATAAATTTTACTGTTCATATAAACACATCCTAAGTTGAAGGAAAAATTTTGTGAGTTTCTACATAATCATTATCAAATTCTAACTCAAATCAACCGTAAATATAAAGACTAGTTTTTATGTTTTGAAAAATGCAGGAAATAATAATACAAAAATTTCACTTTTTCAAAATTCCCATTTTTGAACATTGTTAATTTTGAAAATTGCAGAATTATGGAAACATGTGAGGTAAATATTACTGTGAGTGTAATCCTTGCTGATGACATCATTTTCAGAGTCAATAGTGAGCATTATCCAAAAGGTTCTCAAATACATTTACAGGTAGTCCCGGCTTACGACATATTCGTGTTACGGAGGAACCACACTTACAACCGTCTTTTTTTTTTTTTGGTACATCTTATTGTTAGTAATATGTATGCCATACAGTGTGTCCGTGCGTAATTTGCTGATGTTATCATCCTCAGATGTTCACTCGAATATGTTCAAAGATCAGATGTATAAAGATACTGATAATAAAGGGCAGTAATAATGAAAACTAACAAAAAAAGAGGTATTTGACTTATAATTAGTATGTCAGAGCTGACTTTGGACAGAGTGATTAAAATGGAACCCCGTTGTAAGATGGGGACTACTTCTATTTGGAAAATAAAATTTACAGAGTAAATCAAGTAGTATGATCTACTGACTGTTCAGAGAACTCTTTTCCCAAAGGAATACTTCAGGATAGCCAAATTCTACTCAACCAAAAAAAAAAAAGACAAACCCAAACCTGTTGCCTTCGAGTGGATTCTGACTCATAGCAACCCTATAGGATAGATTAGAACTGCCCCATAGGGTTTCCAAGGAACAGCTGGTGGATAAGAACTGCCATCCTTTTGGTGAGCAGCCACGCTCTTAACCACTTGCACCACCAGGGAAGTCTTGTAAAACTTGGATATGTGCAAAGAAATCAATGGAAGAAATATAATTTTTTTGTCCTAACTCTGGAACTTATGAATAATAGTAAAACACCTATTAAAAGAGATAAAGGTATATATGCCTTCATACATTATTTAAGTTGGTTTTCCGTATTGCAAATGAAAATTTTTATGTGATCTTTCAGATCATGTAATATTCATATAAAATTTACTTAAAGATGATTTCAAAATACTATTTGGAAAAAATGAGTTTTGAGTTTGTGATTTTATGTCTCTATTCACATGCTGGTCTCAGTTCAATATCAAGTCTCTCTACTTTCACAAACCATCTGGGAGATTGACAAGTTGCATCTCACCAGATGGTCTGGCATACCAACCTCTCACTTCCATGGCACCATACCTCCATGATAAACCTGGAATGTTTTAGTACAATGATTCTGCTCAAGAAGAATTCTAGAGTTCATGGCATTAAGAGTCAGTTCGTCATCACCCACTTTGATTCCCAAGGTTGAAATTGGATATGATTTCCACTGGGTGCTAAATTGTTTTAGGGCACAGAGGAATTAGTGATTCCAGCTGAGTACACCCACCAGCCTCCTATAACCTCATCTTTTTACCTTTTCCTTCTTACTCCTTCTCTCTCTACTTCCCTATCTATACTTGTATTATTTACACTTTACATGTAGAGAGTTCTTCCTTCTTTCTCTCCTTTTTCTCATATATAAACAATTAGAATGTGTACATTAAAACATCAGAAAATAACTACACAGTTTTGAGCTCTATATGAGGCATAATATTTTCCTGAATCTTGCATGCAGCTTGTTTATATCTTACAGAAGAAATTGAATTACCTGTCAATTATTTTATAGTACAGCTACATATATCAAAGTTACTGCCTGTGAAGAGATTCTTAAGTCCCTTCTGTCTTCCTTTTGTCTTTATATAAATACCAGGGAGGCGCTAGAAAATCCATGAAGGATATGAAAATGGTTCTCTCTCTCTTTTTGTTTCTTAGTTGGAGATCAAGTCTGTCCTCAGTATGTTCGCCTATTCCTGCCCCTACTTCTCCCCTCTGAACCTCTCTCACCAGTTTCATAAATTCTTCCAGCTGTTTCCTGTTCAAGAAGAAAGCATGAATCAGACACTTAGATGAATATGATAGGTCCTATTTCCCTGGTGTCCTGAGCATCTTTTGCTGAACATATGGAATTTGGGGTTTGCTTTATTTTTCCTTCTTAATTTTTAGACTTGAGCGCCTCTGTATTCTCTGACAAACCTATAAATTTCCCATATCCTCAAGCAGCTGCTAAGTTTTTCTTCTCATTTAGCAGTTATTGACAGCCACAGTGCACTACTAACAGTGTAACAACCCACAGTATCACATAGATCTTTGCCTCTAGAAACTTTATTTCAAATCTCGTTGTTACTTAAAATTTCAGAATGCTACCATATGTGTTATTTCTTCCATTGCATTCCCACATTGGATATGATAATAGACCACTTGTATCATTTTTATGTGTGGAGATCTGCCTCTCATTCTCCTGGATGCAGAGCTATATAGAAAGTTGTCCATAGCTTGCCAGAAGCAGAAAGAGCTTGAGAGAAAAAATTCTGTTCAATCCAATCTGATATTGATCCCAGAAAGTTTAATTCTTCCCTCAGGTGAGATTTTATAGACTAGACGCAAATCAGCCTAGCTTTTCCAAGAATCCTACGTGGTTTATTTGCTGTGGAGAAAAGATAAGTGGGATGATCGACGGAAGAGGAATTTCCTGATATATGAAGAATAGATTAGTTCTGGTGTGGGAAGGTGGGGGAGACTACCAGCAAATTCAGTTAGTTAAAGGATTGTGGAACTGAGCAAAATGAAAAGCTTGTCATCTCACTTGCTTGTTTAAAACACATGAATGACTTTCCATGGTTCTTCAGATAAAGTCCACAATCCCTCATGGGCTTAAAGTCCCTTTGTGATCTGGTTTATTACTACTTTTCTAGCATCATATTTTCCCCATTCCCCAATTCTAATTTTATGCTCTACTCATTCTGAACTTTTGTCAGTTCCTTGAACTTGATACTCTTATCTTCCTCCCGTCCATTTCTGCTACCCTTCCCCTTAACCTGACTGCCTACTCATCCACCAGCTTTCAGCTAAGATGACGCCTTATCCCTGTTTATCTCTCAAGACAACACTTAAAATCTTCTCTTCTCTGAAACCATCCCAGCTTCACTCCAAGTGAGTAGACTTTTTCCTTCTTCATGCCATCATTATAACTTGAAGATATGTCTATTATTGGTTTAATCACGCTGTAATGGTAATATTTGTCCATATATTTGTATTCCTGATCAGACTATAATATTAACTCCGTGAAGAAAGAGACTGTCTTAGAGTATCTTTATTATCTTTGTACCACAAACATGCTGTTTACTTACCTGTTCATCCTACATATGAGCCCTGGTGGCACAGTGGTCAAGATTTCAGCTGCTAACCAAAAAAGTCAGCAGTTCGAATCCACCAGCCACTCCTTGGAAACCCTATGGGGCAGTTCTACTCTGTCTTATAGGGTTCCTATGTGTCAGAATCAGCTCAACAGCAATGGGTTTAATTGTCTATCTTCCTATTACTCTGTAAGCCTTGCAAGGGAGGGACCACTCTTTACTTACCACCTGGTGCAAAGCTTGGAACATATAGACACTCAAATGTTTTTAGAATGACTGTATGAGTTTATATTAACTCATACAAGAGAAATTTTTCTGCAAGTAGTAAAAAAAAAAAAAAAAGACAGAGCAAGAGACTTTTGGTGGCTTTATGTTACCTTTTACCAATGTTCATAATTTATAATACCAATATTGTGTGACTAAACATAATAGAAGTATATATCTTTTAGACATCACGGTATAATGATGGAATTAAGAAAAGTGTTGAATCTATTTGGAGTGAAGTTGGGAAGTTTCAGAGAAGAGACAATTTTAAGATGAGTTTTTAAGTGTTAAGCACTAGTTTTCCAATTGAGTAGTTTAGTAAAATGTTAGGCTAAGAAGGGGTGCAGTTTGAGATGGGGTAAATAGATAGGTGAAGACATAGGGATTTATTGATCATACAAAACATTCTGGATGAATAATGTGGAAAGATATGCATTTAAGACAGTTTATTCCAGCTGCAGTAGGTAGAATACAGAGTAAAGAAGAGCAAGACTATAAGCAGGGTGACTGCTACAAGAGTCTAAACAAGAAAAAATGATGCTTTCACTTCATTATAACTACAATTCATTGGAACTTTTAATAACTATACAAACTATACAAACATTTTACTAATATAATCTGTTTAATCTCATTTAATTCCTATTAATCAGCCTCGTGAAGTAGATGTCGTCTTCTCCATTTCACAGATTAATTTAAGGAACTGAGGCTTAGATATATGTATCTCCCCAAAAGATATGCCCCACAAAGAAGTCACAAAAATGGGATTCAAACCCAAGTGATAATGACCTTAAAACCTGCACTCTAATCCACTCTGCTATGGCAGAGGCTAGGGACCAAAATAAGAGGCTAGAATGGAGAGATTTCATAGGTAGAATCAATCGGGCTAAATTACTGATTAGTGTGGTGACAAGGAAAAGAAAAGAGTTGTGACTGACTCCTTGATTTCAGGCTTGAATTATTAGGTAAAAGGTGGTGCCCATAATTAATTCAGAGAAAACAGAAGAAGTTTTCAGGGCCGGGGGCTGTGTAGGATAAAAGTTAAGCTAGGGATGAATTTGAAGTTTGTATGGGACATCCCTCTGGGGAGAACAAACAGTTAATGCATGCAGCTGCTAAACAAAATTTCAGAAATTTGAACTCACCACCCAGAGGCGCCTCAGAAGAAAGGCATAGAGATCTACTTCTGAAAAATCAACCATTGAAAACTCTGTGGAGCACAGTTCTACTCTGACACACATGGAGTCTCCATGAGTCAGAGTCGACTTGACAACAACTGGTTTTGTTTTGTTTTATGGAATATCCAGGTAGAAAGAAGCCAGTTAGATATGAGTCAGGAGTTTAGAACTGGGATGTATACTGAAGATAAGAATTAATAAATAATCTACCTATAGGTAAGTTTCACAGACTGGAACATTTTGTATAAAGAATTCTCCTATTTCTAATGGATAATGTAAGAGCCTCTCCTTAACTATGCTCTGAAAGAAACTCTCATCTGAGGCTACATGAGAAGATGGCTCAGCCCAACACCAATGTGGTGAATACTGAACTCAGGCTGCTAGAAGAATGGCAGAGTACCAACGGACCAGGTTCCCACCTGTGTCCTTCCTGATGAGGTCTGACCTCTGTTCCTACAGAAGACCTGCCATGCCCTGTGGCTCTGCTGCATTGGCAGCCAGCCATATTGTAAGCACTTTGCTTTAGATGACTTTTTTAACACTTTAATTTGCATATTGACTTCCCACCCCACCTCCCCAATTAGCTGGACCTCAGTCAGTCAATTGACAGATTGACAGTCCAGCCCAGGGTGCAGTGGAGACAGGTGTTGCTACAAATTGTTAAATCTGGCTAGAGTTGGCTATTGGAAAATGAGAAACGTTTAGGGCAATACTGCTACCCCCCCAATACTCTGGCCCAACTCACACACTGGACTGAAATCTTTAGATTAAATAATTGCTGTCAAATATTCTGATATAGGATTTCTTGAAACTGCCTGGCTACCTTACTAAAGGGAGAAGCAGCTACTAACTGCAAATGACTACTTCTGTTGTAGCAGACGCACAAGAAGAGATTTTCACCATCGCAGAGCTATTTATACACAGCCAACTTCTGTCCTCAGTTCACATACACACACAACTCCCATTGATATCAGTGAAGCTGCGTACATGTGGCTGAAAGCAGAACTTGGCCGACTGAACTGTAAGGCTTGGCATTCTTTTACTCACTATGGCACCTTCAGAACTGTGTCCCTTAGCACATGAGCTAAGAAGAGTTCTTGATTTCTAGTTTTTTTTCCCCCCATTATCTTTGCCTTGAAGTCCAAAATGGAAACTTGAGAAACTACTGGCAGCAATGGGTTCCTTGCATAGAATCAAGGAAATTCTTGAAAAAAACACGCCCAGAGTACAGACTATCAGTTTGGCTTCAGAGTCACCCTGGGGATGAAAGCAAAAGATGTCTTGAAACAACTTTTTATCTCATAAAATTGTCAAGCCCAACATTTCATTGTACAAATGAAGAAAACAAAACTCAGTTTTTATAAATTCATCTTTAAATCAACAACAAAAAAAATGATCTTTTCCGTCCATATTTTTCAAGTCACAATTCTAGGTGTCATGAAATGACATAGTTAAAACAAGAGCTAGCACTTAAATTGAGCATTTACTATGCCAAATGTTGTATTAAAAGCTTAAGTAATTGAATCCTCATAACAACTTTATATGATAGATAATATTAGTACTTCATTTTACACATGGGGACACTGAAGTTTAGTGACGTTAAATTTACACAAAGGAAGAGAATGGCAGAGCTGAAGCTTAAGCCAGGGCTTCTAACACCACAGTCTCTGCTTTGAATCATGACACTATCAAAACCCAAAAACCAAACCTGTTGCCATCGAGTTGATTCTGACTGATAACGACCCCACAGGACAGAGTAGAACTATCCCATAGGGTTTCCAAGGAGCGGCTGGTGGATTCAAACTGCTGACCTTTTGGTTAGCAGCCCTAGCTCTTAACCACTTCACCACCAGGGCTCATTTAAAAAATGTTTTAATATATAATAAATCCATAGATGTGATGTATAAATGAAAAGGAAAATATTTATAGTTCATATTGTAACATTTAACATGATCCCGGTAGCTCTTGTTTTCAAAATACATTTCACCTTTCAAGGCTTTTGTCATCTCGTATTGCCTGGTTCTACACATTGTTGCATTTACCCACTTCCCTTCTGCTCCTCCCCTCATGTTGATGATCTTTCTTTTTTTAAAAAAAAATCTCCTTTATTAAAATGGATGAAAATCCAACTCTTCCTTGTTTACTCTTGTAAAACAAGAGTTTTTCTATCTTTCCAATTTCTTCCATCTTCTAAGAACATAAACACTTTTCTTCCTCTTCCTCATCCTAATTTCTTTGTATTCACGGCCATTAAATAGCTCACTTTCCATAAGAATCACTCTTGATTTACTTCATTCCACTGCAAAGAAAAGCTATTGACTACCTACTGTTTTTAAGAAGTTGTGCCTCACTTTGGAACCACAAGGCGCCTTAAGGGAGATAGGCTACATGCTTATAAATAAAATAAATAATAATATAGGCTAGCATCTATTCGGAGCCCTGGTGGTGTAGTGGTTAAGAGCTCATCTGCTAACCAAAATGTCGGCAGTTCAAATCCACGCCACTCTTTGGAAACCCTATGGGGCAGTTCTACTCTGTACTATAAGGTCACTATGAGTCAGAATCTACTCCACGGCAATGGGTTTTGTTTTGTTTTTAGCATATATTCAGTACCAACTGAGTAAAATGGCCAATAAATGCTGTAGGGTTCAGCAAAGTTTCTATTCACCAAAACAATCGGTTTCATACATATATGTGTGTATATATATATATACATAAATATATATATATGTTTCATATATATGATCAAAGAGCAAAATAGGCTGCTCTGTAAAAGTAAAAACGAAGAGTTTCATTGTGGGTAAGAGATACAGTTCAAACTAGGAAACACAGGATACAGATCAAAGTACCGAGTGTTCCAACATTCTGAGGGAGAGGTGAGCTTCTATACAGTTAAGTGGGGAGGGGAGTACATTACCACAATCTTGGGGGCTTGGGGTTGCAAAACAATAGAAAGCTAAAATTTTACAAAGTAAGCTAATCTATTTTCTGATGTAGACTTCTTGGAGCCAACCTAGCAGGCAATTTTCTGAAATATCTACATATACATTCTTTCTGGGGTAGCTGCACAAACATTCTCCTGATATTATCTTGACAAATATTTCTTCACAAACTACATTTTTGCCCCTTCTATTGTTTGCTGAAGATGGTTGAAGTTTCACATATGGCTCTAAATCACAAGTTCTATTCTTAAGGCAGAAAGGAGGACTTAGGACAGGCTAAAGTTAATTTAAAGAATGGCACTTATGATGGACTTCCCTGGGAAACACATAAGCAGTAAATTTCTAGTCATGAGTTATGCAACTAGAAGACAAGAAAAAACAAAATGGAACTTGAGCTAACCTAACCATCAGCCATCTTAACTATGCTAAGCACTTTAGCTGGAGTTTTGATACTCCTTGTCATTCCTCCCTCTTGAGCAGGACTTTCCATAGAAATTCTTTGATCATTCATAAGAGGGTTTTCTTCTGCCTGGACTTAGTTATGACAAGTTACAAATGGCCGCTTGTAATTTTTAAGCCTTTAATACCCCTGACACCACTATACTTGAATTAGTAGCCGGGCACCATCTGGCCTTTCTTCTTCACCATGTCATTCATTAACCCCTCTGTTTCTTGTGATAGTGCAGCCAGGGGTGCTTGGAGTATAGGAAAGTCAGATATAGAGGAACAACTCAGCATTCCCAAGGTGGGAGATGTTAAGCCACAAACTCAGATATCCCAGAAATTTGTGTCTCTCCTAGATATATAACCCTTTGCATAGCTAGGTGTTTGGAGATGTGGTTATAAGCATTGGATAAACAATTCATAATACATTTTGTTAGTCCTATAATAACAATTACAATAACTAAAAGAAGCAATCCAGCTAGTAGGATAGATCATAACCAGGAACAAATACCATGGGATAGCCAGTTAAAAAAGGTAAATAAAAGGAAAAAGGAGAAGACAGTCATATGGAGAATTGTATGTAACCAAGTAGCAAGATAAATTGCAAATAGATCTCTCAAGTTCAGGGTTACTATAAGAGGTAAGAGGGCTCAGAGGAACACTTATCTGTCTCTAGGCCTGTCTGTTAAAGGGTTTTCATTAGATTCTATAAGTTCCCTTTTGTACTGGGCAAAGATTTTCAAATCACTGGTTCAATGTTTGTTGTCATCATAGGAATGAATGCTTAGTGGAACCTCCAGGAGGTCTAAAGACATTGGCTTATCATGTTCCAACTATCTAGACAGGGCAGTGCCCAAGCATAGGACTCATTACTTGGATTAGGTCTTTTTTAGTAGGATAATCTGATCCTCCACATAAAGATATATATCCATAAGGAACACAAATCATGTTATTTTTGGAATAATTGTGTGGGAAGGGAATGTTTTCATTAATTTGCTCAAACCAATGTTCTGTTAAAGAATTGTTACAAATAGATAACCATACCATCTTTAGAGGATCCCAGAGTCTAGTTCAAAGGGGGGATGAGTCATTCTTATTTGTCTTAAAAGGTCTTCACTTAGTTGGGAGGAGTTCTTCAAAAAGCTTCCCTGGAGTTAAACGGCCTCAGAGGCTGGGGGCTGTGGAGGCCTGATTCTGCCCCATCCTCCTTATCTTTTGGCTCATGATCAAAGACAAGAATTGATAATTCCAATTCATTTATACATGTTTAAATTGGCCTAGGTATTTTGAAAGATAAAAGATAACCACATTCTTTTCCTTTTTATTATTCTCTCGGTAAGCAATTTAACCTTCTTTTTTTCTGTATTCTGGAATTAATAAAATGACTCCTTTTCTTTAAATAAAACACATTTCATATAATATCTAGCTTAAATTTATTTTGCTTTCAAGATTTTGCTTTCAAGGTTGACGTAAATCTAGAAACTTTTTCAGAACAAATTTGGTTTCATTAATTCTTGGGAATATTAGGACTATTTATTTAAGTGCTTATTTATCATTAAACTAATCAGAGTAAGTTCTTTGAAGAAATTTAATTTAGTAATACCATTTCGAGGTAGGAAATTATTAATTTGTATAACCCTGTAATGCTTTATAGGATCCTGTAGAGAAGAAATTTAGACTAATTTGTCCCTTTTTTATGGCCTTGTTTTACCAGTCAAAGTAAACAATCTATCTTTTTTCAGTATACTTTTCAAATAGACTGATTTATATCCAATTTTCTTAGAGTAGCTACTGAAAGCCTAGGCACAAGAGGGAGTTTTTCTAAGACTTGAAAAACTGCCTAATGAAAAAACTTAACAACTGATAGTCATGGCGGAGACAAAACAGACACTTAAACACAAGATGAGACAGGAAAACCACATACATTCACTAGTCTGTGAGGCCAGCTCAAAACTCAGGCTTATATTCAATATTACATAAGCTAAACATAGGGGGAACCTAGTTTCTTAAAGTATATACAGCAATTCTTGGATGAGATTGACTCATTAACTTCCCAGAGTCTCAAATGGAGGGACATCAGACCCTCTGACAAAACCTGAATATCAAACAAAAGTTCCCCAGAGGAAAGAAAAGGCAATGTAATGGAAATGGGAACTCGGTTTTCCAAATTGATCACTGGAATTCTAAATTACTTCAAATATATTCAGCATTTAGTGTTGTTTTAACATGAACCCCAAACCAGCATTCTGGTAGGGGGAAAATCAGGCTTATTTATCAAGGATGTTAAGAATTAGGTTGAAACTTTGGTCTCCCAAAGTCAAATCTTAAAAGACGCTAAGATTCCTTCATAACAACTACATAAAACTTGGTTTCATTCTTTTCTTAATCCAATTTATTCTGCCAGCTAGAGAAATAATCTCTTATTTTAAGCATACTTGAAGATTCTCACAAGGATTAAGAGATTCTTTTACAATTACAGGAAGTGCTGATGAATCTAAGGAGAGAAAGTAATCTGCAGAGGTTAGTTAACTTCTTCCAGATGCATAATTTTAAAAGGATTTTAGGTAGAGAGGTTTTAGTAGATTTTTCAGGGAAGAAAAGAAGTTCAGACAAAGTGTTATAAGAGTAGGAGGGTAAAGGTGGATGTAAGGAGGAAATGGCCAGCAAAGGGACAGACAATACTGAAGCAGTAGGAGTAAGTGGAGCAGAAACCTGACTTTGCGGGTCCTTATTTTGTTTAGTTAACTTAGAAACAGTATCCTTCAGGGACACACTTTTGATATCTTGGTGCCTTTTGGAGGCCTCTAATACCAATCAAAATAGGTGGTTGTTTAATTCAGGAGCCCTTGCTTCTAATTGACTGTGCAGAAAAATAAGTTTAGATAAATGAAAAGAACCCCAAAATGGCCACTGGTTTTACAGACTGTCTTTAGTAATGGTTATGCCAAGGAGCCAAAAATACACCTTGAGGAACTAAAGTGTTTGTTCATGTAGTGAGCAGGAGTTCTGGAGGAGGCCCAAATCACCCTTAGAACTGGCATTTCCCATTTTCCCAAGAAGGTTTGAGTTTGTTCTTTAAACTTTGAATTCTCAGGCTCAACAAATCCTAATGAGATCCACCACAGGGCTTTGGGAAATTTTGTTTTGTTTTTTAACTGTTTACCTTCATTGCATGATATTTTGCTTGCAGCTGGTAGGAAGCCTAGTGCTCTGACCTATCTCACATCCCAACTTATCCTGTCGTGGGAGTCTTTATTTGGCTGAAGCCAGTGGTGACCAGGTCAAAGTACCACGTGTTCCAACATTCTGAGGGAGAGGTGAGCTTCTATACAGAAAAGTGGGGAGGGCAGTACATGATCACAATCATGGGAGCTTGGGGTTGCAAGAAAATAGCAAGCTAAAATTTTACAAAGTTAGCTAATCTGTTTTCTAACATAGAATTCTTGGAGCCAACCTGGCAGGTGATTTTCTGAAATATCTACATACACGTTCTTTCTGGGGTAGCGGCACAAACAGTCTCCTGAGACTATCTTGACAAACATTTCTTCACAAACCATATTTTTGCCCCTTCTATTGTTTGCTGAAGATGGCTAAAGTTTCACATAAGGCTCTAAATCACAAGTTCAGAATAGGAGGAGCCCTGGTGGTGTAGTGGTTAAGAGCTCAGTTGCTAACCAAAAGGTTGGCAGTTGGAATCCACCAGGGGCTCCTTGGAAACACTATGTGGCAGTTCTACTCTGTCTTATAGGATCACTGTAAGTTGGAATTGACTTGATGGCAATGGGTTTGGTTTCTGCTTTTTTTTTTTATTCTTAGGAAGGCAGAAAGGAGGACTTAGGACAGGCTAAAGTTAATTTAAAGAATGGAGCTTACAGTGGATTTCCCTGGGAAACACATAAGCAGTAAATTTCTAGTCATGAGTTATGCAACTAGAAGACAAGAAAAAACAACAAAATGGAACTTGAGTTAACTTAACCATCAGCCATCTTAATCATGCTAAGTGCTTCAGTTATAGTTTTGATACCCCTTGACAATATATATTGCATGTGTTTTGTTCTTGTTTACTGCCTGTTCTATAGGCAACTAACTATAACTATATAGGCAACTAAATGAAGCATATGAGTACGGAGCTGGGGTCATCCTACAATTATCACTTCTTTTGTACAATTGTCAAACATAGTTTTCATCATAAAATCTAAATTTAAAAAATTTTAAAGGAACCAATCTGAAATCTTCACTCACTTTTGCAGTTGAGAGAACGGAGTTTGATCATTCTAATTCTGCAGAAGGAGTTTTGTTTGTAGGAGGATGCAGATTCACGTTCAGTAGACATGGGAGAGAGATGTTATTTCTGCATTTGACAACTTCATATCAGTTACTGTTGGCACTTCGTGATGGGAGATGTAAAGAATCAAAGTTGATGTTTATATGAATCATATAGAACTGAAAAAAAAATCATTCCTAGCATCATTGTTTTAGAGAATATTTGAAATCTGTCAGAAATATGTGCCTTATAGTCTTTCTTAAGGAATTGTCCATTCTCTATTCAAATGATTCTGGTGGGGCTGTCAGCAAGACTTCTGCCTCCATTGTAAAGGTACATGTCAAGCTGGGCAATCAGAGTATCCCATCTGCTTGGCCACACTAATTGGTCCAGAGGTGGGCATATCAACCAAGGAAAGGAAATCAGAGTATGCTGTTCCAAAGGTTATAGGGACACAGGAAAACAGAATTTTCTTCTGAAATTAGAAAATGAAAGGACATGAAAACTTTGACCTTGTTTGGGGCTGCTTCTCTACCAGTTGGAGAAAACTTGACAAATAATGAAGCCAACAGAGAAGAAAGTAAAGATATGCAGAGGAAAAGACATTTTTCTGATGATATCATTTAAATATCTAGGTCCAGATATGTCTTACTGAATCCCAATATGTGAGAGAATCAATTCCTTTTATTCTTAAATTGGTTCCAGTTGAGCCTCTGTAACTTGTAACCAATACAGAGCTAACAAAAACCTTTGTTCCTTTGTTCACTCGAGAGACTCCCCCCTCCCCTGAATATTTTTCCCATCACATTCAAGCTCTCATATTTCATAAACTCTATACATACTGAAACTTCTTTAAATTACCTTGGGGAAAACAAGTTATTTGGAAATTACTGCAGATGCTGTTCTCACTATAAGATAGGCATGGAGATTGTACTATAGAAGGCAAAGCACACAGTATCTCCATGTCTCTGCTCTTGTAGGAAAAAGAGGAGGACCCTCTTCAAGGATGCACTTTGGAAAAACATCCCATTATTTCGGCTCTTGGCCAGTGTGGCACCCTGGTGGGATCTGAGCTCAGCATGTAGCCCTGACAATGAATCTGGCAGAGGTAGAGTGTGTTACAGGGCTCATTCCGCTTGACCAGTTGCCATCACTACATCAGTTCTCCCCAAATTATCTGAGTGCCAGTTTTAGAGAAAGGTAGGAACTGTTCATGGTTGGCAGCTGTGGAAGCCACTATATTCAGAGAAGTGAACACCAAAAACTCAAGGGTAGGGGATGGGATTTTCGAAGTGTGAAGCCCCAGGAGGGATGAGGGTGTCTTCTGCCATTGTGCAGTTGGACTTCTCGGGTCATCTTAAAGATATAGAAATGTGATTCAGCCTCAGTACTCATGAATAGATTCCATAAACAGATTTAGTTAACTTTATCATAGCAATGTATACACAGAACCTTAATAATTTCTCTGTGCAGTAGAATCCTATCCGTCATGCAGAAAATATATGTGTTAAGAACAAATATCTATTATGTACTTCCTGAGGAATTTGCTGAGGAGATTGTTTATTTTCAGAGCAGCCTGATTTCTGGTGTCATTATCAGTGTGTTTTCTCACATGTAATATCTCATTTCCAAACATTCATCTTAATACAGGTTACAATATCCTTTAGACATAGAGGATGCACGCACACACACACACATACACACACATCACAAAGCTAAAAATTATTAAAGCTGAAGTAGTTTTTCTCACCTAAATGAATTGCTAAGCATTTATTTGACTGTAGGGTAAGAGGAAATCTCATTGTTTTTCTTTGATTTTAAGGTGTGCATTTATTTCTTACTTAGCAATAATAAGAGGCACCATTTAAATACTCACATACATTCTTACTGAATACTCACAACAATCATATGAGACAAGTAAAGTGGTCCCTGTTTTACAAATGAGAAAACTGAGGTTCAGAGATATGAAGTAACCAAGAAAATGGGTTTGACTCCAAAGCCTATTCTCATAGCCACTAAATAAATTTCAGTACATCATTGTGTATTCTAACTGAACTTTATAAAATGGTCTCTAAATCCCTAAGGAGCACAGTTCAACTCTGACACACAGTGGGTCGCCATGAGTTGGAACTGTTTTGACAGCAATTAAAGACCAAAATCCTCTGTGCATTTAGTTACAAATGGCAAACACTGCCATTCCACCATTCTGCGTGTGTCCCCAGTTCAGTTTCCTTTAGTCTATAATGATCTTCTCAATTCCATTCTTTTTGAAATTCAGAGTAATAAAGGAATTGGGGAAAGGGAGGGAGAGATGAATGTAGAGAGAAAAAGAGAAGTACACCAATGAAAATTATTCAGAAATTAAGGCAAATATGATTCATGTTGGTAACATTTGCCTCTACCTCCTAAAATGAACCACTTACATTTAGTTGAGTATCTGTTCTGCGGTTCTCCTTACTTCACTCTCAACTCTCTTCTCCTACAAAGGACTGAGTGAATGATCAGAAATGGTCTTTCCCATCATTAGCCACAAGTCAGTTTGGGTTTCATCTAATAAACTATAAGTATGCTCTTCTTCTCCCTCTGGTGTTCATATTCACTTCATGGCCTTAATCAGGGGACTCTGCTGTGAATCTTCCCTCTCTGCCCTGGAGCAGTGCAATTCTTGCTGGGTAATTTTAGTTTCCACAATTATGAAAACATTTCCAGTATGTAAATATATTGCCTCAGGAATCAAGTACAGGGATGAAGGAATTTATTTGCAATCTCTAATCTATGGGACAGTTATACTCTGTCACAAAGAGTCACTAATCGATTTCATGGCACCTAACAACAACAACAGCCTATTGCAAAGGTGAAACTAAATCCTATCCATATCTTTCTCTTCAGCTGAAGTCAAAAAAATGTTTGAAATCTTGCCTCCCAAGGTAGAGCATTTTGGTCTGATTCTTTTAATCTGATAATCAGATGTCTTCATTAAAATTTACTAGATAGTTTAACGTTTATTGTACTGAAGTATTAGGATTAACATGCTTTGTAAGTATAAACTGAAGTTTTTCATGGCTATTTATATTATTATATAAAAGAAAAATTACAAAAAGTGCTTTTATTCATGTGAGGAGGTAGCTGGTATTTGCCAGCAAAGGAGAGCTGCCATATAATTAACTGTGTCAAAATGTTTTCTTTGTTCACAGTTAATCTAACTGCAGCTGCTAGGAGGCAGAATGCATAAATATGACTGTGTACTTTTAATTACAGAAAATGACAGGCCTAAGTTGTGACTGGAGCCTCGCTTGATATTGTTACAGGCAAAAATGTTGCTCAGAGACTCATTGAATTCATAAGTAGCCTTTTGTTTTTCTGGTGTCAAAATTTTATGGATGTTAATAGCAACCAAAATAAAATTAAAATTTAGAATTGTAATGAGCCAAAGGAAATTTAAATAAAATTGATGCAACGGATATAGAGAAAGGACAGTGCACAATAACCATTTTTATATTAAACTCTTTACAAAAATAGTATGTCAGACCTATGACTCTGTTTTGGAAAATGTTCCACGTAAGTGAATTTTCTAGAGAGACCTTTTAGAATTAATTTTTTTCCAATTTTTCTTTCCATTCTATACAAAAATACTCCATTATTTAGTTTTTATCCGAGGTGGTCTGTTAATAGTGAAGAAAAAATGTTTTGCTGCTTTTTCTGTTTCTGGTGATATGTAAATGCCCATAAATGGAGAGACTGGTAACTCTAAACCCTGGGTTCATTCTGATTCATTTATATAATAATTTCCTTCTAAATGTTTATGCCTATGAGATAGTATTAGATAGAAAAGAAGCAGAATTTCATTCATTGGGACGTTGTTCTCTTCTTCCTCCCCTTCTTCCTTTAATACCTGAATGGTATAGCAGAATGTCACTAGACTTTCCATCAAACAACATATTCTATATTCTTTGTAACCCTGCACACTGTACTTAACCTCTCTGAACATCAGTCATCAGTTCATTTTTCCATAAGTATGACATAGAATACCAATATTTAAATCTTTTAAATGTAGTAGTTACTTAAAACTGTTAATTTTCTGTCTTTTTTATTTCTTTCCTGTATAATTATTTAGTAAATCACCTCTTTTCTTTTGTTCCTATACATCTTTTCTCTTTTGTACAATACTAGACACACAGGGGATGTGTATTTGGGTTGTGGTTAGGGAGGTTTAAGGTGTAATGGCCAAGCTTGTGGATAAGTACTGTTTTCAGCTTCCTTGTTGCCTTCATTCTACTGTTTATCCATCTACAAAGTCACTGTAGGGGTGGCTGTCACCTTGGTGACAGCAGATTTGTGAAGAGCATGTGGTGTGAACACTGGCCTAGTGCAGAGCATAAACAGGTCCTACTGCCTCAAGTAATTCGCTACAAGCAAACAGACTATTGCCTTTGTTCTCTTAGCAGCCCTGTTGCTGAAATACAATAGTAACAGAACTGGTTAGTGGAAATTGTGCCTCTCCATCTCTAGTTAGTGCCTGCCAACATATTCTGCTTCTGTCACTCGCCAACAACTGATGACTCTGTGATTGTTTCAGATGGTGCTCAAGGGATTTCTTCTGCTCATTCTGCTTTCACCCCTACTGAATGGTGTGTGCAGTATCTTCTTGACTGATTCATTTCGATAAGCTGAATGGTTTAAACTAAATAGAAGTGAATATTAAGAAAATATATTCGAATCAACAGATGCTCATTGCAGATTTAGTCTCTATAAAGGAAAGTTGAACAGTCACAGAAATTGTTTAGTTAAGATGATCTGTCAATTCCTAAGGCCAACTTGCCTGATTTTGGTGAAGACAACTATTCAACTCTCTCCCTACCCCTGCTTACTCCCCCAAATCTCCAAACATTTCAGACAGTCTTAACCAGTGTCCTCATATCCTTCTGCTGGAGACGGTCAGCTCTGCTCAGTCAGGCTTTAGGGGCTTAGACAATCTCTAATCCAATTTCCAAGTTGTGTAAATGAAACTAAAGGCTAAATGAATCATCCAGGGTTTCACCGTGGTTCAAGCAAAGACAGAATGAAGATCTATGTTTCCCATCTGTTGATCTTGTATGCTTTCTGCCTTCATTCACTGTCTCTATCTTTTACCTGTTAGTTCAGGATAACAGATGTTGCTGATAAAATGTGAACAGAAGTACTTGATGGCATGTACAAATCCCAGGACAACATGGAAAATAAGTCACTGCTGAAACTTCTGTGCGGTTTTAGTTACATCTGCCAGGGATTCTAAGCTCAGTATATGTGAATCTTTCAAAAAAA
>NW_004444120.1:4316272-4317342 GCF_000243295.1 Trichechus manatus latirostris
GTATGGCACTTCCTCCAAAAGCTAGAAATAGAAATACCTTATAATCCAGCAATCCCACTCCTAGGTATATACCCTAGAGATAGAAGAGCAGTGCAGTGGATAGACATAAGTACATCCGTGTTCATTGCAGCATTATTTGCAATAGCAAAAAGATGGAGACAACCTAAATGTCCATCAATGAGTGAATGGATAAACAAATCATGGTACATACATACAACAGAATACTATGCAACAACAAGGAATAATGTTGAGTCTGCGAAACATCTTATAACATAGATGAATCTGGAGGGCATTACACTGAAATGAAATAGGTCAAATACAAAAGGATAATTATTGCATGATACTACTTTTATTAAAAAGTCAGGAATAGGTATACACACAGAAAGCAACATTCTTTGATGGTTACCAGGGATGGGAGGGGGAGAGAAGGGACATCACTTACTAGATAGTACCAAAAAAAAACAAAAAACCCATGGCTGTCAAGTCGATTCCGACTCATAGCGACCCTATCGGACAGAGTAGAACTGCCCCATAGGGTTTCCAAGGAGTAACTGGTGGATTCAAACTACAGAACTTTTGGTTAGCAGCTGAGCTCTTAACCACTGCACCACCAGGGCCTAGTAGACACATGTTAATTCTGGTGATAGGAAAGTCGGTACCCACTATGGGGGAAGTCAGCACAAGGTAAATGAAGATATTGAGAGGTATGCAAGAATAAAGGACAATTATGGTAAATGCTATAACATACACAAATTTGCAACAACAGTAATAACAAACAAAAACTGTGTGAGTGGTTACAGAGGTAGATATGTATACTATATGGGTGTGGGAAGGCATATGGGGTAGATGCACATGCATGTGTATTTGTAGGCATATGTATATACATGTTTGTATGTGCTACATATATATTCATATATACAATAAAGCACATGGGAGCACACTTATGAATACTTTCTAGACATACCCAAACACCTTGTGGGATTGATTTACTGGGTTGGAAGTCTCAGGACCATAGTCTTGTGGGACAACTATGTCAACAGGTCTAACTTAGCTCATAAAGATAACGTTCT
>NW_004444120.1:4318166-4319957 GCF_000243295.1 Trichechus manatus latirostris
ATGTTGCTCCTGAATCCAGGAAGACTGCAGAACTCTCTAATTAGTTCAAATAGTTTGTCACCCCACTTTCCTAACCTCATCTTGTACACTCCGCCCCCCAGCTTTGCTTCAACCACAGTGACCTTCACACGGTGCCTCCAATTCCCCAAGCATTCCGTTGACTCAGGCCTTTGCTCTTCCTGTTTCCTATACCTTGAATGTTCTCCAGATCTTTAAGTCATTAGTGCTTTTTTCTTTATCATTCAAGACTCTACTTAAAAATCAACATATTCAAAGAAGTTGCTCCTAACCACACCTTCAAATGGGAGCCCTCCATCCATCTCACTTTTTAAAAATCACTCCATCATGTCTAGATTCTTTACAACATTTGTCACAAGGTATAATTATTTTATTTATGTGTTTACATTAAAACAGGAGTTCCATCAGTAAAGGGTCTTAGCAGTATTTCTCTCCTTTGTCTTCTCAGCACCTAGAATAATGTTGTTGTTGTAGCGTGCTATCGAGTCAGTTCCGACTCATAGCAACCCTATAGGACAAGGACAGAGCAGAACTGCACCCTAGGGTTTCCAAGGCTGTGACCTTTACAGGGGAGCTTGATGGCTAACCAAAGGGTCAGCAGTTCAAATCCACCAGCCACTCCTTAAAAGTCCTATGGGGCAGTTCTACTCTATCCTATAGAACCAACTCGACGGCACATAATAACAACAATCTTTACAGGGAGCTGTGGCCATGCAATGGTTAAGCATTCGGCCGCTAATCAAAAGGTTGGCGGTTCTTTGGAACCCACTCAGCAGCTCCCTTAAAGATCACAGCCTAAAAAACCCTATATGGTATATGGGGCGATTTTACTCTGTCACATGGGGTTGCTACGAGTTGAAATCACCTTGATGGCAGGTAACAACAATTGTTACGGGAGCAGACCACCAGGTCTTTTCTCCTGCGTGCCTAATGTCTGACATATAGTAGGTGCTCAGAGAATTGTAGAGTATAAGAATGATCTGAGACTAATGTTTGAAGATCTCTGGGTATAGAGTAGAAGATACATTTTCAAAGCTTATAGTGATACACTGTGTATCCATTTTAAAAGAACACAAATAATATATAATTATAATAAATATCCATGACAATGGAAAATTATAAAATTCTGTTATAAGTACTGCCTCCAAGAGCTATGCAAAAACAAAACAACCAAAAAAAAAAAACTAAAATAAACAACAGCATGTTATGAGCCACGAGAATTTAATAGTTTATAATCTATTTAATCACATACATATATTTTAGCACATAAAAAAACCCAAACCTGTTGCTGTCAAGTCAATTCCGAACCCTAGCAACCTATAGGACAGAGTAGAACTGCCCCATAGGGTTTCCAAAGAGCAGCTGGTGAATTCAAACTGCTGACCTTTTGGTTAGCAGCCGAGCTCTTTAACCACTATGCCACCAGGGCTCCGTTTTAGCATATAACATTTAGTTATTGTTAAAAAACATATAACTATACAAGAGATATAAACTAATCACTTACTTCAGAAACTCAGTGCCTATGTTCAACATCTAGTGTATCAACAGAAGAATAGAACTTACTTGCTCAGGGTTCATTAATAAAGTGTTCTGTTTATAAACTTTGAGTTTGCCACAGGAAAAAAAAAAGTTATTCTGATCTGTCCAATATTACTGAGTAATTACTATATCCAGCAGTGCATTTGGTTTTGTTGAAGAGCGCAAACAACTAAAGGAATGAATGAATAAAAAAATGAGCTAGTTAAGTGAATGTTTGGCAATTAAAAAAAAATC
>NW_004444120.1:4320366-4321611 GCF_000243295.1 Trichechus manatus latirostris
AGCACACGCTGCTGTTGCATCCCCTTCTCCAAGCCTCAGAAGCATGCCTGAAAGTCATGGAGGACTCAGTTTGCCAGGAATTCTGAAAAGTCACCTGCAGCCACCGAGGAAACAACTCAAATGAAGCGCAGCCTTAATTGGACAGAAGTAAGGAATTCCGTGTTGAGTTCATATGCATCATTCTTGGCCATATGCATCAGAGCTAGATGTCAGGTTTGGTACATGCTGTCATATCTGTTCTTACGTTCATAAATGCAATATAATTCCAGTATTATAATTTCACCTATTCCTAAATCATTATAAATACATTTTGTCTAAGTATTTTCTTGTTAGGTTTACTGTGAATATGTCAGGCCTTCATATAGCAAACTGTTAATAGGAAATAGCTGATATTTATTGTTTTCTAAGATTAATGTATCTTATTATTACATGGCCTTTCTTGTATAATTCATAAAGTTTTAGAGTTTATTATAAAATGAATTGGGACATATGAACTGGATCCAGTAAAATATAAACAAATGCACCAAAAGGAATTTTATCCTAATTTAGAAAAGGCATAAGCTATAATACAAATTCTAGTTCAAAAACAAATTATGACATATATGCTCAACACATATTAATGGAATTATATGAAATCTTTTTTTAAAATATATATCCGAGTTGACTATTCTCACTATTATACGATCATACATACAAAATTTTCTAATTCCAAGTTGGAAAAGCTAAACATGTATGCTGGAACAGTTTCAGCTAGAACATTTGAAAACAGTTTTTCTATTATAACTTGGGCTTTTTAAAGTTGATGATTCAAACTAATCTTGAAACAGTTTACAAAGTGTAATTCGAATGAAACCTAGAAGAAGGAGTAAGCTATAAATTCAAGATGGTGGGAATTTAATTTCTGTGCTGACCTTGAGTATGTCTAGGGAGGAAAATTGGCACTTTCTTAACAAAATAAACCAGAGCTTAGTTTCTGTATGGAATGAAGTTTGAAATGAATATGGAGTGAAAGTAAATATTTAGAAGATTAATTCCTTGGGCTTCCTCAATGTCTTAGTTTTGCAAGACTTTAAAATCATCTTCTCCAGGGACAAAGAAAGTAATTACCTCTTCTCCACATGGTTTAATCATGCTCTATTTTTCAAAAAACAGCTGTGCAACAGTGGCTGGGCTACAAATTAAACACACCTACTTCGGTTTGTCTGGATGTAAAAGATAATGAGGATATATTGGGTGACAGAATCC
>NW_004444120.1:4323535-4337828 GCF_000243295.1 Trichechus manatus latirostris
GTCTTCTCAATATTACTGTTTGAAATGTGTTCAGGTCCTTTGGAATTCAAAAATTTGATCATTGCCACATGTTTGTTTCTTTTGCCTAAGAGGAGAAATGGTTTGAAAATAACTGAAAAGCAATTTTATTGTTTATTCTCTGTTATGGATTGACTTGTGTCCCCCCAAAATATGTATCAACTTGGCTAGGTCAAGATTCTCAGTATTATGTAATTCTCCGTTGTATGATCTAATGTAGTTCTCCCCCATTTTGTGAGCTGATATAATTATCCTATATGTTGTAAATCCTAATCCAGTCAAAGGAGTAAATGAGGCAGGATTAGAGGCAGTTGTGTTAATGAGGCAGGATACAATCTACAGGATTATGTTGTATCTTGAGTCTATCTCTTTTGAGATATAAAAGAGATTAAACAAATGAGCAGAGATCAGGGGGACCTCCTACCACCAAGAAAGAAGAGGCGGGAGTGGAGCATGTCCTTTCGACCTGGGGTTCCTGCACTGAGAACCTCCTAGATCCGAGGGAAGATTGATGCCAAGACACTTGAAGATCTCCAAAGAATGCCAGGCCCACAGTTGTTGAAAGGAGACAAGGATCTTCTTCCCCCAAAGCTGACAGAGAGAGAAAGCCTTCCCCTGGAGCTGACACCCTGAATGCTGACTTTTAGCCTCCAAAACCATGAGAGAGTAAACTTCTGTTTGTTAAAGCCATCCACTTGCGGTATTCCTGTTATACCAGCACTAGATAACTAAGACATCCTCTAAAAAAACAAGAGTTTTCCTTAGGTAAATGGTAGCAGACAGAAGTTATGTTTTATCCAAATGATACATTTGTGTTAAAGGAAAAGAAGTTTGCGAAAAATTAATCAAGCTAAACTATATACAAACCAAAAATGGCTTTAAGTAGTTAAACAAATCCCTAGATAGTAAGATTCACTTCAGGCTCATCCTTAAAAGCCCAAGTCCCACTAGACAAGAGACAATCGCAGAAGCTCCACTTATAAATTCGTATTTCCCCATTCTATCAAGCATTCCTGGCATTGCCAGAGACAGTGAAAAGTTCACCCTACAGAAAATGGAAAGTGCCAACCTTAATACCAAAGCCTGCTTATGGCTACTGGGTATACTATGCTGTGGTTGCTAATTTTTGGAAAGGAAACAAATATAGTTTAGAAAAGACTGAATATGAGAAGAGGCAAAGCTGAGAGAAGAGAAGGAGAGAGAGAGGGTTACCAGGGTAAGATTTTTGGTGCCTTTCCTGTCTCTGTTCCTGTATGATCCCTGTGCTGCTTACAATAATTTTACTTTAGGCCCTTCTCACATCCTCTTTAATATTTCTTGTTTCTTATTTACTCTAACTCTAAAATCATCTTCTTAACTCCCAAACATGACCCTTATTATTATCCCCCATTTTACCGATGAGGAAACTGAGATACAAGAGCCAACACCACACAACTGATACGTGGTGGAGCAGACTGCTGAACCACTAAGCTATCCCACCTCCAAGGAAATCTAAAGGTAGTAACCTGAACTGTAGCCCACAGTGGTAGCAAATAAAATCAATAAAGTACGTCGGTTGTTTGTGATTTCCTTTTGTTATAGGCTATGGAAGATTGCCAGTGATCATTAAAGAAGTGTCATTTAAACCAATATCACAGAAAATTTTGAAATCTGTGCTTCAAAAAGACCGAGGCTCTGTTTTCTGAATTTTGCCTTGGTTGTAGAAACTTCACTGTGGAGTATTCTTCTTTGGATGCATAAGACATCTTTTTATTTATCTGACATGTCCTATTAAAAAAAAAAAAATCAATAGAATGGGACAGTTCCCTTTCCTCCACTACATCAACAAAAAAATCCTTTTCGATTCCAATTAGCTTGCTTGGAAATGCATGTCTTAGGCAAAAGAAAGGCAGAGTCAAGGTGTGGAGATGGATCAGTGTAAATCCATCCTTGCCACTAAAAGACTGTTGAGGGCAATGCCTGATATTTATTGGATAAATGGCAATATCTAAATATGTTAGAAATAGTGTTAATCCCCGATCTCTACTCATCATACAATGGGGCAACAGTTGCTTATAAACACAGTTCCTACCTTCAAGTGGGAGCCCTGGTGGCATAGTTGAGGCAGGCAGCCTCAGAGCCCAACTCTTCTAAGAAATACCTTCTCTGGCTTATCCTCCTATACCGAGCAGAGTAAGCTGCACATTCTTCTGAAATTGTGCTTGACAAGATAACCACAGAATGGGCCCTAGATGGCCTCAACCCACCTCTGGATAGAGACTTAGCTTCCTAATGAAAGAAAATCAACCTCTTCCTCCATCCTGGGGGATTGAACCCTTGTCTAAAGAAAATGCATAGTCATCCCCGAGCTCTGAGTGCCTGTGTGAAGATCAATCCTGAATATTCATGATGAATTTGCATTTCCTTCTCTGCTCTCTGTAAAAGCCCACCTCCCCAAGCTGCCTGCTAGCAGTCTTGGAGGCAGCAGCCCCGATTGTTCCTTTCCTTGCACAAGGAAATAAAGGCATCTTTCTGATCTCCCACCTTGGCCTCTTGTTTGCTGGCTGTAACAAGTCACGCTGAGCAAACCCTGGGGTTTTCACCCAGCAACATAGTGGTTGAGAGCTACAGCTGCTAATGAAAGGGTACAGCTGCCAACCAAAAGGTCAACAGTTCGAATCCACCAGCCGTTCCTTGAAAACCCTATGGGGGCAGTTCTACTCTGTCTTATAGAGTCACTATAAGTCAGAATCAGCTCGACGGCAATGGCTTTTTTACCTTCAAGTAGCTCATAGCTAATGGACACAGAGTGTGTAAAGCTATGCTTAGTACGTCTGCAAAATAACTTTGGTAGCTTCTTGTTGGTGTTAGTCATTGTCGAGTTGGCTCTGGATCATAGTGACCCCAAGCACAATGAAACTGGACCGTTGTGATCTATAGGGTTTTCATTGGCTGATTTTGTTTTTTGTTTTTTTTTTTTTGGAAGTAGACTGCCAGGCCTTTCTTCCCAGTCTGTCTTTTTTTGGGGAGCTCCACTGAAACCTGTTCAGCTTCATAATAACACACAAGCCTTCACTTGCAGACAGGTGATGGCTGTGCTTGACATGCATTGGCCAGGAATCAAACCCAAGTCTCCTGCCTGGAAGGCAAGAATTCTATCAGTCAGATTATGTCAGGGACATCCTCAATGCAAAAGTCACACTTATTAGGTGACAAATACTACACAAAACTTGTGGATTTTTTTGTTTTGTCTTATTTTTGCTTTGTTTTGTTCCTCTTGTGGTATTTACCATGTGGTATCCCCCGAAGATAAGTTTTTTTCTGACTGGAATGCACAACTACTTTGGGTCCAGGCTCAGATCATTATCAGAGGTTGTTCGTTCTGAGCCTGATCTTTACGGAGAAGGTTGTCATTCATCTTTTTCTGAGCTTACAGAAGTGACCCATCAGTGGACTACAGACAGTAGTTTGAGGCTGAATTGAAGTGGATTGAAAAATAAAAGGGGAAGGTAGTATAGCCTCAGTTTCCCTCCAAAAGCCATTTATTAATGAGCTTTTCTCCCTTTGGTCATCAAACTGTCACCTAGAGTAATTGAGGCCTGTAAGCCTTGGATTGTAATCAGGATGATGCCATTTTTTTTTAATTTTATGTAGGAATGTGAATAAAACCTTGCAAGTCCAGGTTTGACTTTCAAGTAAGTGCTTAACTTTTAGAAATATATTTTCAAATGACAGATGTGCACGGGCACCTAGCCACAATGCCCAGCCCCAACCCTAATGAGATAAAGTGGACAGAATGTTCCTTGGACTTGGTGGGTTGCTGTGGGTAGAACCACCATCCTCCTCCTGGAGGGCAGAGAGCCTCAACTCTACTCTTCCCTGGGAGATGTTGTCTGCCCTTCCTCCCCTTCTGGGTCTAGGGTGGTAGAGAAGGCAATAAAGATGCTTGTTTCGCTCATTGAAGTAATCAGTCAGTGGATGAATGACCTGAACCTTTCTGCATAAAACCCTCTCGTACTTTTCATTATCACTCAGAGTCAAAGTCCTTGCAGCGAACAACCAGACCCTTTATGATTTTTCCTTCTCTTAACTCTGTGACCACAGCTTCTTCTACTTTACTCCTGGCTCATTCTTTTCCAGCCACAGCCTTTTGCTATTCCTCCGATATGCCTTGCATTCTCCCACTCAGAGTTTTGCACCGGCTCTTTTCTCTATCTAGATTCCCCCCCTCCAATGTTGCTCCTTTACCTTCTTTGGGTATTTGCTCAAGTAGTACCTCCTCAGTGAGCCTCGCCTGGCCACGCTGAAGTTTTCATTAAACCATCTCCCCTTTGCTTACAACAATTTCCAGCCCCCGTTCCTCGCTTTATTTTCCTCCTTAGCACTTTTACCACTGGAACACTGCATATTTCATTTACTGGTCTTATTTATTGCTTGTCTTCACTACTACGATGTAGGTAGGAGTTTTTCCCTATTTCAAAAACTGCTTCATCCCCAGAACCTAGAACGTTGCACAGCCCAGAGTAGAATTCAGAAAATTTTGTCAAATGAATGTGTTGTTTGAAATGAATGAATAAAGGTCAAGAAATGTAATTAAATGTGAAGTATATTGGTGACCACTGGATTTATCCTCTAGGTCATTTTGTCCAAAATGTTTACTTTATGCCCATCACATTTGTTTTTCCTTTGATGAGTGTCCCAAATTGTAATCCTAGCTTGAGCACTGAGAATGTTATGTCATATAATGCTTGCTTATTTTTGCATCTTTAATTCTTGGAAGCGGTTAAGTGGACCTGTTATATTTCTGAGATGACAAAGAGGGTTGCTCCTTGGTTGAAAAAGGAGCACATCTGCTGCAGGAGAAAAAGGACCGAGATAACAACCTCACATTCTTCTTTATGGGCAACTCCCATGGAGGTTGTGAAACCCTGGTGTGAACCACTGCAGTGGCAAATTCTAAGTCTCATTAAGGAGGCTTGTCAGATGGGTGTAGCTTAGTTTGCCAATGTGCTGCTTCATTAATTCTTTACCTACCATGAGGGTGTGGAGGGGACTGCTGTATGTTTTGAAAGAAGTTTTAATTGGGCTTTCAGTCAACACAGTTTTCTGCAACTGAAATTAAATGGAACTATTCCTGAGTGGAGGGGTTCAGTGGACAGATAATCTGCAATGAGAAGGAAAGATTTCTTTGAGTTAGTGAGTATTAAGGGGTCACACCCTATAATTAAAAGCAATTCTCAAGGGAAAAGATGTGACAGGGGAAGAAAATAGTCATTTTCCTCTTTACTTGTTTCCCTTTTAAATGCTCTTAGCATATACCCACAATTAAAGGTACAGAGGTCTCCCTTTGTAGTGCAAATAACTAAAGTACTCTGTTGCTAAAAATGCCTCTAAAGAAAGGCCTGGTCATTACTTGCAAAAAATCAGCTATTGAAAACCTGGAGTACAGTTCTCCTCTGACACACATGGGGTTGCCAAGAGTTGGAAGTGACTCGATGCCAACTGGAAAAGATACAGAGCTTAGTCTGAACCTACCAGGTAGGATGTGAAACCTTCTCAGTAATCTCCACATGGTTTATTTAAATTAAACAGTTCATCCAATTTTACCTCCTTTGTAAAGCTTTCCTAAATTTGAAATAGATGTTGGGTAGTTAACTAAAATATTCAGTTGGATTTGCTAGATTATAAATTCAGTACCTAGACTACTCTATGATCATTGGCCTTGTAATAGCTCATGTCTCTTTCCTCATTAGCTTACTGGTTACAAAACTTACCTACGGAACTAAAAGTGATTTTCAACCTCTAAAGTTTCCTTCCGTGTATATTGGTTATATACTGTAGAATAACTGCAAGAATCTGATAAATTCTGACAAATGAAAAATTAAGCATATCAATCAGCAGTAAAAAAATTAAATTTATTTCCTCCTCAAGAATTTATATAAGTATACATGTTAGTTCAATTACGTGACACATATTTTTAAAATAAGGTCTTCGAGTAAACTTCTTGAGGACAAAGCTTTTGTGTAAATTCAAGATATTCACACAAACTAGTATAAACATTTATGAATATTTATAGAAAAACTGGAAGGTTCCCCTCCCTGTTGCTTTTCATTCCTAAAATCCCATCATCCTTTATTCCCCAATCCATCAGTTAAAAGCAAAACAAAAGCCAGGTGGTAAACACAGCTATAAATAGCAACTTCAAGTCTGACAAAACCAATTCAATGCAAAAAAATCTATAATAAATTTCAAAGTGATTGAAGGTATAAATGCAAATTAAAACTGTGGCATAATTTTTAAAATATAAATGAATATTAATTTAATTATAGTATGTAGAAGGCTTCTCAAAGCATAATTCTAAAGGTACAGGAATTTAAAACATCTGCATGTCAAATTTAGTTATAAATAAATTTAAAAGCCAAGAAAAGGTAAGGGAAAAGGACAATTACTATATATGACAGATATACTAGTTTTTATGTTACTGATACTCTTAATATGTAAAGCATTTTTACAAATCATTAAAAAAAGAATAATAGAAAAATAGGTAAAGGAATTGATGAGTGATTCCCAAAATGGAAAGTACAAATGGACAAAAGATATGAGAAAATATTAGTGAATATCTTAAAGATGTAAAAGAAACTCACTATTTTTCCTTGCAGAATTTCAAAACAATTAAAAGTAAATTATACTTCTCTTTGTTGGTTGGAAAACTTGCATATACTTCTCAAGAAGACATGGCATTAAAATTAAAAGCCTTGAAAATATACATGGTGTGTAATCCAGTAATTCCACTTAGGAGTCTATCCTAAGGAACTAATCAAAGTTCAAGCAATAATGCATATTAAGGATGTTCATTGAAACACTACTTAGAATATTAAAAAACTGAAATAGCTAAATATCCAACAACCAAAGATTGCAAATTATAGTATACTCATACTCTACAGAAGAACAATAATACAGCATAAGATATACAGCAACATGGAAAATGTTCATGACCTATTGCTAAATGAAAAAATGAAATTTTATTAATCTGCATAATACTCCAATGCAGATTATAATCTGGAATGAACTTTTAACATTAGCTTTCTCTAGGTGGTGAGATAATGATTTTCCAAATTTTCTGTAATGAGCCAATAGAAAAAAAATGATATTTTCTAAAAGTTGTAATACTTTACAATCAGCAAATAACCTCTTAATTTTAAATAAATAGCAAACCTTGAAGCCCACATTTTGATTATAAAAACACCGATTACAGGAAAATAAAAATTCTTAGGCTTTTGCTAAACCTGCCATATATTGTTCATATATGTGTGCTCATGATTTGCAAGTTAAAATTGTCTTTTAAGGGAGTTTCATTTTTAAAATTATTTAAATTGGAAGCTCCCCTGAAAGACAGTTTTGTTCACTAAATATTTCTCAACAATTCTTCAATGTGTCCAGCATTTGTGGTATAGTTTGTATATATTCCTAATGAATCACTTGTTCGTCTGTGTTGAGCACGTTATCGGCCCTCTTAACGTGCTGGGATGCTATTTAAAACTTGAGATATTTGATTAACATGAATCATGGGGTCCCAGGCAAATAAGCTAGGAAGAGCTTCTCTTTCTTTGCTGATTATAGCAGGGGCCATTAGTACAATAATACCACTTTCTTGTTCCATATAATACCTTTCTTCAAAAGGATGCTGAAGCCTATTTCAGAATTAAGAGCCTCTTACCTATTGTAAAAGCCAGTTCCTTGTTTCTGACCACAGCTGACAGTGGAAATACAATTTGACAGTTTTCTTGTTTGTCTTAAAAGAGGAAGTAGGCTAACTCCTCTAATTAAAACCAGCATGATTCAGTGGGGTTTTAATTGTCTTTAAGAGGGAGGACAATGTAATTACATCGATTGGAATGCAGCCAAAACAGTAAAGCTAACTGCTTGAAAGTGAAATACCACACAAGAGCACAAGAGCTTGCCTACATTAATAAACTGTTGGTGAGGACTGATTATGAGAAGGATATTCAGACACTCCCAACTGGCTAGTGGATTGAACCTACCACTAAAGATAAGCTTGATATTGATTTTGGAATATGATGAAAATACTCAGTTTTCCTCTATAATTTAACCTGAGAAATAAATAGACTGTCTTAGTGCTCAGAATTTTCACAGGCAGTGCTGCAGAGGATATTATTTTGTGCTGGGTTTATACTAAAACTAGAACAGGCAGGTGGACCATCTATATTTGTCAGTTGATTAATTAGAAGTTGGCTCTGAGTCAGTTAATGACATGACTGTCACAAGGGCAAATTGGAGTGTAAGTTTATAGGACAGGCAGTAATTAGTGTCTCCAGATGTTTTACATGGAATCTAGTTAAAATACATGGGAAAAGCAAAGTAGAAATAATTATAGTACCTATGGGAAGCTGTTACCATATTCAGATTCATATCTAGAAAGCTAAGTAAAGACAGCACAGGGGCTTGGTAGAAACAAATATAATTATGGAGTCACAAAGTTGAATTTAGGTTTTTTTTCTGCCCTGGACGGTTAATGCCAGCATGATGGTGGTGAATTTTCCTGTGGGAGTCACACAATAGGACAGGAGAACATAGCAATCTGGGTGCTGATATTGGCATCACAATTGAGGCCTCTGAGATATGTCTTTATTGGTTGTTTTATATTGTTTCATACTGAAGGATCTTTTAGAGAGGGTGATCTTAAGCCTGGTAGAAATCAAGAGGATTCTAAAGTTCTCAAGAGTCTATTTTGAATTTCAGTGGAAATTTTTTAAGTTTTGTTTCCCCATCTTTGCTGCTATTTCTTCAGCGTAAGACGTTATCAAACTATTCTAGTTACATGTTGAGGGAAATGTTTAAGTGTCAAACACTGAGGAAACAGGAAGGGTGAAATAGCATATGTGAAGTAATATTTATATAAAATATAATTACTGAACACATGATAAGCAAATCACTTTATATAACATAGTGACTGACATTTAATTGGCACTCAGTAAGTGTTGATTCCATCCTTCTTGTTTACTACCATGGATAAATTTTTTTAGAGACAACAATGAGAGAAAACATTATAGAAATAATGATAATGAGCAAATGTAGCATAAAATTCTAAGAGAGTAATGCTCAATCTGTATTCCAGAGAAATCTTAAGGATTCGGGCTCATGAATCTCTTAAAAATGTGTGTGTTTTTGTGCTTACACGTGTATATTTTGGGGGATAAGAGCCCATACTGTTTGCTATACTTTTTCAAAGATTCTATCACCCCAAAAATGCAAGAACAATTGGTTGAAGAATAGGAATTAGGGTACCCAAAGTGTTAAAAATAATAATAACAATTGATAAAGACATTTGCTAATAACTGTGCTCTGAAAATATTTAAACACAGCATATTTATTATCTAGTGTTAGAATGGCATAGAACAATGCCAAGGCAAGAGTAAGATTCAAGGGAAGGACTTTCTTCTCCCTAATAGAACCCAAGTCACTGAACTATTGTGAAGACAGTAAGAATAAAATAAGAGTCAATGAGGGGAGCTTCTAAAATGGCAGAGTGAGGACTTCCATAATCCACTCCTCCATAAAAGGAATGAAAACACTGACAAAAATTGTCCAAATCAACTTTTAAGAACTCTGGAGATTAACCAAAGATTACAACAATCTGAGGAGCATTTATTCAAGAAAAACTACTGAACCTCAGTAAGAACAACAAGCTTTGTGGCATTTTAACTGAGCCTACACACATCTCCCTCTCCCCAGTCCTGCAGTAGCCTTGAAATCCAGCAGCCTTGGAACTTAGGATGGGGATGACCAGGTTTGGAGCTCCTCAAATAGTCCCGTCTCCAGAACATCATCACTGTTTGATCTCTCTCAAAGTTCCCTGGAAAAGACCTATTCACAGGACATGGTCATTATTTGACTTGATTCAGAGCTCAAAAGTCCTATCCCCAGGGCATTTGTTGAAAATAATGGGCAGCAATTGTTTCACGTAACAGATGCCAACCATACCAGTTGGGGCAAACAAGAGGCTGGACAAAACCCCAAAACTTGAAAGATCTGCTGAATGAGATGTCTATAGGGGTCTTTGAAAAGCTCTGACATATTACTGGGGATTTAGAGGTCCTGGGAAAGCAGTAAGTGAAGGCTAAGGCAGAATTCTTAGCCTTAGGGTTGCTAGAGTGCCCCAACACACACAAAACCCCCTGAAAAAGTTGAGAGACTTAATGGTTCAAGGCGTCTAAGGAAATCTCTGACCAATCACTAGAGGACCACTAAGCTAAATGAGCAGAGACTTCAGTGGCTGCATTCTACAGGGAATACAGACTTTGCTGAATCAGTCCCAGAAAGTTACAAAACAAACAAACAATAAAGCAGCAACAACAACAAGCCCTGGGAAGACAGATCTAATTTCCAGATATGCCACATTGTTGTTGTTCTTGTGTGCTGTGGAGTCAGTTAGACTTATGGAGATCTCATGTATTATAGAGTAGAACTGTTCCATAGGGTTTTCTTGGATGTAATCTTTATAGAAGCATATTGCCAGGCTTTTTCTTCTGTGGTACCATCAGGTAGGTTGGAAGTGCCAACCTTTTGGCTACCAGCTGAGCACAAACCTTTCAACAAAAAATTATGAGACATGCAAAGAAACAGAAAAATATGGCCTATACATAGGTTAAAAAAAATTGTCATAGAAATTATGCCTGAGTTGGATCAAATGTTGGAATTACTAGACAGAAACTTTAAATCATCTATTATAAACATGTTCAAACACTAAAGGAAATCATATCTAAAGAATTAAAGGAAGGTATGACAATGATGTTTCACCAAATAGGGAATATCAGTAAAGAGATGGATTTTTTTAAAAAGGAACCAAATAAATAGTCTGGAGTTGAAAAGTACACTAACTGAAATAAAAAATTCACTAGAGGGATCAACAGGAGATTTGAGCTTGCAGAAAAAAATAATCAGCAAATTTGAAGATAGGACAATGAAGATTATACACTTTTTGGAACAGAAAGAGTGAAGTATGAAGACCAATGAGCAGAGCCTTAGGGACCTGTGGGGCACCACCAGGCATACCAACATGTGCATAATGGAAGTTTCAGAAGAAGAAGAGACAGAAAGGGGCAGAAAGACTATCTGAAGAAATCACAGCCTAAAGTTCCCCAATTTGGTAAAAAAAAAAAAAAAAAATTAATCTATACATCCAAGACACCCAGTGAATTCCAAATAGAATAAAGTTAAGGAAATCGACACCCACTTAACCTGTCAAAATCCAAAGACAATTTTCAAAGAAGCAAGAGAAAAATGACCTATCCCAGCTGACTTATCAGAAACCAGGGAGATTAAAAAAAAACAGTGGGATGGAGATAAAGAAATCTACACTAAAAAAGAGACAAAAAAGATGAAAGAAAAAGAAACAAAGTCAAGAAATTAGTAGTGTGTACATATTAGAAAAAACATATTGGGCAAAATTAAATGGGATCTTGGATATTTCTATTAAATATCGAAAAAAAAGTAATTCAAAGTAATTCACCTTTAGATGAATTACTCTGAACCAGCAAAATGTGAAACATGCTGCAGTTTGCTCGTTCAGAGTAATTCATCTAAAGGGGAAATTTGGCCAGAGGGCTCTGTGTCTCAGTTTGGCATGAAATCTGATGAGATGATCAAAGAAAGAAAGAGTAGAAAAATAAAATTTGCCAATAGAACTAAACAAAAAAGTAACCTATACTAAACTAATTTTTTCTTGTTTTAAAAATCTTTTTTTTCAATCTTTCAATTGTATTCTAAAGAAGTTTAGGCCAAAATAGTTATTCATACATAAGGCTTTTATTTCAGGGGATTTGAATCAATTGTTCCTGAAAAGACATTCAGTAATATTTCATAAGATCTCATTCCTTTGAATAGATTTTAAAAAAGCAGACACACCATATTGTATGACATAATAGAAGATCGAACAGTCATTGAAAGACTGTTTTCAGATTGTAGTTTTGAAGACAAGGTATAACAAAGTCCTAATAATATCATAACTTAAAGATAAGACAAGTGGGCTGAATAATGTGCTTTTATGGTTTATCCTTGATTGATAGTAAGTCATCTAGTTTCTACAACTGATGAATACGCTATCTGTCCAGTTCACAGAATGCAATTTTCAAATCTTGTTATATATGCACATCAAAAACTTTAATTTTTTCTAAATTTCTAAAAAAATTAATTTTTAAAATTTTATTTAACTTTGCAATCCATTTGTATTATTCTTTAAACATGGGGTAGGTAGTCTATTTAAGAAAAATTCTTGTTATTTACTATTGATGCCTGAACTTAATAATGGTTTTCTCTCAATATCCTACTCAGTTCAAGTTAAGTAGCATAATCTCTGCCAGAAACCCTCCACCATGGATGTTTTCTATATCCGTAGCTAAGCAGCGATACAACTGTCAATGCTGAACATGCCGTATATTTTCAGCCAGTGGTGGTCAAATGACATTCAGTTTAGTCTAAGGCTATGTAGCAGCTCTTCTTTCTCACCATTAATGCCCTGGTAGTCCTAAAACTCAATTGTTGCTTTATAAATAACCAAAAAGTCAACATTTGCTCATGAAACCATGCAGCTGCTTCAGACTGCAATTGGTCACGTTTATTGGCCCCTCTTTTGCCTTGAATACTTCCTCCTTCTCTAAACTCCCATGGAAAAAATTGGTACAGCCACACTTACCTTTGGTAATGGCAAAAATAAATTGAATGTATTTAATTCCCTTTTCCTTTTCCTTCCCCTAAATGGAAAAAAAACACTTGGGCACTATTTAAGTTTAAGCTTCCAACTATTAGTTGGAAAAATATTTGTCAACATTTAATGAAAGTTCGGTGGCTTTCTGACAGAGGGCAGTTTTTAAACTTTGTGTTTAAAATTTCCTCTTTTATAAAATGGAGGTGCTACTAATAATAACCTTTTGCAGAAAATTGAGCAAAATAAATCAGAAACGTCTAAAAATATTTTCTATTATTTTTATGGCTATCTTTTTGAGCCCAGATTCTCTAGCAAACAGAGCCCGAGACAAAAGCTCATGTGCTAATATTTTATTAGAGAATACAATCTCAGAGAAGTAGGAGGAAGGAAAAAGGGGAGCTGGCATGAAAGACGGGGGAACAATATATGTGGGATTAAAAAACCTGCCACTGCTTGGTGCCAAGCAAACTGCACCATTTTGTGACAATATGTCAAGAGACTTGATGAATCATTGCATCTCAGGAAAGTCCATTTGGGGAAAGCAATAGAGAAACATTTATCTACTAGTTCCCAGCTCCCAAAAGTCAAAGGTACACCCCGAGGGGCATTAACTTCCCTACATATCCAAGTGGAGCTTGCTTGGGCTCTGAGCAGACCCCTGGTAACACACCTCAGAAGCAACAGAGAAGCCCTGGGGCAGGAGGCAAGAGGCCCCCAGCACTGGCTGTGGAGAGACAGACACTATCAGAGGGGCCATCATGAAGTCAGTCAGAGCCCATGCACAGCTCGTCACTACAGCCAAAGCAGGGACCTCAGACACAGGTGAGGCTGAGAGGGAATGAGATGGGGTGCAGAAGTGTCTGATTCACCACCCTTTAAACAAAGCTTCTGTATAGAAACTAGGCAGTATATTCGTTTTCAAGCAGCAGATAGGAAGCCTTTTGAATGAATATAGTATTGTTCTGCTCTTGGGAAAAAGTCAGCATACAAAGGCTTGATTATAATCACATCAAAAGGACCATGAAAACCAGAACTTTTTTTTTTTTTTTTTTTCTTTTTTTTAGGGCATTGCAACTCAGCACAACGATTCTAAGTCTTTATTTTTACTATAATTCTTAGTAATTAGCTCCCCTCACATATGACAAAGAACAAATCCATCAATGGTAAAATAATATAGAATTTGAATGATCTAAGAGATTTGTCTTTTTTGTGAATACTACAATTAAAATATTTCTGCATGCCAACAACTTTGAGTTTTCTCCATACTGTAAAATTTTCTTTTAAAAATAAGACCTGTGATCTCAGGGAACATCTAGCTCAATTGGCATAACACAGTTTATAAAGACAGTGTTCTACATTCTACCTTGGTGAGTAGTGTTTGGGGTCTTAAAAGCCTGTGAGCGGCCATCTAAGATACTCTCACCCCTTCGGGAGCAAGGGAGAATGAAGAGAACAGGATACAAGGGAAAGATTAGTCCAAAGGACTAAGGGACCACAGCTACCAAGGCCTCCACCAGACTGAGTCCAGTACAGCTAGATGGTGCCTGGCTACCACCACTGACTGCTCTGACC
>NW_004444120.1:4339247-4352823 GCF_000243295.1 Trichechus manatus latirostris
TGGGTAAAATTCCTCTCCTGAGATTTTGTAAACACAAACTAAATATCATATTTAGGGATTTGTAGTCACATATCACACTAACTATAGGGCCCAAAAAACTGCAAAGAATGTGCTTAGATCTGTGGTTGTCTCTAGTACCTGCAGAAACATATCCTGTGCTCAAGTTCCACAGAGCTCCCAAAACACATAAAGAAACAAGCTTCTATAAGCAAGACTGTGCGGAAACAACAAACAGCATCACCACATGCACAAGGTTTTGGCTTATCATATGCAGAATTTAAAATAAGGAAAGATAGTAAGCTTAAATAAATCAAAGAAGAAATTGTAAAAAATAAAGAGCAAGAGACTATCAAAATTGGCCACTCATATATGAAAAAGAACCAAAAGTAACTTCTAAAACAAAAAAAACCCACTGGCATTGAGTCTATTCCAAGTCGTAATGACCCCATAGGACAGAGTAGAACTGCCCATCGGGTTTCCAAGGCTGTAATCTTTACGGAAGCAGACTGCCTCATCTTCCTCCCTCAGAGTAGTTGGTGGGTTCGAACCATTAACCTTTTGGTTAGCAGCTAAGTACTTAACCATTTCTCCATAAGTAACTTTTAAATATGGAACAATTTAATTAATAATATTAAAAATTAAACGGAGGTGTTAATTAGGATAGACTCAACTGACAAAAAGATTATGAAATATATCTGAACAAATTACACAGAACATAGCACCAGGAAGACAGATATGGAAAACGTGAAAGACAGGATACAGTGAGAAAGTCCAGTATATATCTAATTAGATCTACACAAGGAGTCAATTTTGAAATAGTATTTTTCATCATATAAATGTAACTTTGTTCCACTATTAAAATGGAATAATCATTCTGTTAGAAGTTTTAAAAACCTTCTAAGTTATGTATGATCTTATTATTCAAAATATGTTTTATTTTTAAAAACAAAATAAAGCTTTTCACAACAAATATTTGAACCAATTTTTCGCTCTGTGTGTGTATATCGATATATATATGTGTGTATATATGTATATATACACATAGGCAACGTCATATGATTTAGCCTATATATACATACTAGATTTTTAAAATATGAGTGAATGTATTATATATTACAGGTTTTCCATAGGAAGAAGAAAAAACTCCTTTTCCTCTAAGGGTTCTCAGAGTTCTGTCTCACATTCAGTAACCTATATGGTGGTAACAGTTTTTCAGGATTATGTAACTCCCACATAGGCTGTATAGTTTAGCTCTGCTCAGGATGATCAGGAGAAACACATAACTGGCTTTATCTGGCACTTGCCTATATATCTCCTTCTTCCTCCCTAACGTAGTCCCAGGGTGATGCAAATGGTTTGCACTTAACTGCTAATCTAAATGTTGGCAGTTTTAACCCACCAGCAGCTCTGTGGAAGAAAGGCCTGGTGATCTTCTGTAAATTTTACAGCCAAGAAAACCCTATGAAGCAGTTCCACTCTGTAACACATGGGGTCACCATTAGAATCAACTTGACAGCAATGGGTTTGGTTTTGGTCCTCCTTAACAGGCAAGTATCTAGACCTAAGGCTCTTATTTCTCAAAAATTGCTTTGTATGAAAAATTGCTTTGCTTTGCAAAAAATAGCTACACCTCCCTTGACATTTATTTTGGCTAGCCCATTATTACTAATACCTGATGTTAGACTCTTCTAAGATGAAGATTGGAGACTGGCTTGAAATATCATCTTTTCTGTTTTCAAATTGCAGAGCTAACACACACACACATACACACACACACACACAAAACCAGTGGCCATAGAGTGGGCTCTGACTCATGGAGACCCCATGTATGTCAGAGTAGAACTGTGCTCCATAAGGTTTTCATTGGCTGATTTTTTAGAAGTAGATCATCAGGACTTTCTCCAAGGCAACTCTCCTGTAAAGCAAGTCTGTCTCAGAACTAAAACAAAGTGAATAACCTGAAGAAAAGTTATCCATGTATACACATACATCAAAGAAATCACTGCTTTCATCTTGCCACCCCACCGCTCAAACACTTTCAAAGACTCTTCATGGCTTGCAGGATGCAATCTAAATGCCTTTGCTCAGGGTTTTGAATCTTCTGAAACCTCCCTCAAGCCATCATTGCTAGTCTTACATCTCGGTAACGTTAGCATCAGCCACACGGCAATCAGAGTTGTCACCTCCAGAACAAATTTGATCTTTAGCCTCCTCCAGTAAAAAATTGTCTTGTCCCCAGGAAAAACACCCCTCTCCAAATAAAAATACTAAACCCACTACTGTCAAGTGGATTCCAACTCATAGTGACCCCTTTATGGAAGCAGACTCCTACATTTTTCTCCCGTGGAGCAGCTGATGGTTTCGAACCACCAACATTTCGGTTAGCAGTCTGAGGGCTTTAACCATGGTACCACCAGAGCTCCTTAAATGTTGTTTTTGTTTTTTTAAAAAAGGCTCCGTCCCTCTGACTTTACCCCCATGGAATGCCTAATTTCCCACATACACCAGTTGTTCCAGAACCCCATGCCTTTTCTCATGCTGTTCCTTTGCCTGTAAACACCCCCCTTATGAACGCCTACTCCTCATTTTCCAATGTTAACTTCTCAGTGAAGCTCTTTCTGATGTCCTCAAGCAGTTTTATGCTTTTTCCTTTAAGCTCCCATAGTACTTTGTTCAGACCTCTGCCTGTCTCTTCCACTCAACCATAAATTCCCTTTTGGCAGGGGCCATGCCATCTGAGTACACCGATGTCTGCGACATAACCTGGTACCGTATATGCCTGCTGAATGAATGCATGAACCAACAAATGAATAAAAGGCAAATAAAGCAAGTGATTTAAGTAAGGGAAATAATACTGGAACACTAATAATTTACTGCAAAGCAAAGCAGAAAAATCTTAAACAATGGCTTTCCAATTCAGAATGTGTCTCCCTCATGATACCAGTCTTTGAAGAACAGTACCTATGTTACTATTGTCATGCCATTACTCAAAGGGTGACTACAGCTGACTACAGAGACTACAGCTGTACATCTACAAGGCTGATTATTCCCTGGACTTACATTTGATTTATGTGGATTATGGTACTCTATAAGGGAAGCAAAAGGAGATCCACTTAGCTGTAAACAATGCTCATTATAGATCAGCCCCCAACCAGACCAATGCAGAAGGCTTCAGGGAATACTAAAACGAAATAGTGGATTTTGTTACTTGCAAGCACAAATTATTGTCTAACTGTAAGATGAAATTGCAGGTTTGCCTTCCTAGTGAAAGTCTGATTAATTTCCAATATCTGAGAAAATACTATTTGGATTACCCCAGAATAATTTAGACTTCAAAATGAATTCAAGGAAAAAAATATGTAAATTCAAGAATAAATATTGCATATTGTGGTCAATTTTCTACAGTTCTTTTGGATAGTATAAAGAGCTCTCCACTCCGAGACTATGGCCCCCGGAGACCCTTCTAACTCAGACTTGAAGCCACTCCCGATGTTCACCTTTCAGCCAAAGATTAGGCAGCCCTATAAGACGAACAGTAACCCACGTGAGGAATATGCTTCTTGGATCAATCAGGTATACGAGATCAAATGGGCAACATCTGCCCAGGAAGAAAGACAAGAAGGCAGGAGAGGACAGGAAAACTGGATGAATGGACACGGTGAATCCAGGGTAGAAAGGGGAAGGGGCAGAGTGCCGACACAATGCGGAATTGCAGCCAACGCCAGGAAACAATTTGTGTATAAATTTTTGAATGAGAAACTAACTTGCTCTGTAAATTTCACCTAAATCCCAATTTAAAAAAAGAGCTCTTCACCCACCCACCCCCAGTTTTATTATAAAATTCTATTTTTTAATTAAAAGCATTGCCAGACTTAGCCTTAGCCTTTTTTTTTCCTTTCACGTGTTTTAAACCATTCAGAAATTAGAAGATTTGAAAGGTCTTTGTTAATAGCCAGAGATTCCTGCCGTTAACAACTGCCGAAAGAAAAATGAAACACTTAAAATGATAAGGGTAAGTGTCTGAGCTGAATAAACCTTTACTTATTTAATTGGAAAACAGTCATGTATTAATATTCAACAGTAAGCAGTGATTAACAGATACACAGTGTGTTTTTTCATAGGACGTAGAACATGTGTAATTTTAATGTAAATTTGGTGGTAATTTTACTGTGTTGCTCTAAAATGCTCTATCTGATTAGTCTCAGAGGAGTTAAAAAAAAAAATCTTTCTCAGTGAGCACATCCATAAGGTGCTAACAGCAGAGCTCCTTAAAATAATTGCATTCTCTGAAATCATTGCTATAGCTGGCTGGTAGATTTTCATGTTTAATAACCACACGTTATATCTTCTTTTTTTTTTTTTTTAAATGAAAGTCAACTTGGGTATCTGTTGTTTTCTCCACTCTAAAAGAACATCTACTCTTACTGACCTCTTTCTTAGCTCTCGCTGTCTGATCAAAGAAAAGGTTTTTGTTTGTTCTTCGTGTCTTCTTAAAGAAAGATCTATTTTGACAGTACTTTTTTCTCTCCAGGGAATTTTTAAATATCCAGGTAACAAGAACTCTGAATGAATAGTCCATTGAATGTGAAAGTGAAGAATGACATTCTAGACAGCTTTTTCTCTAGTTTCACACTTGGGGACTCAGCTTATGAATAAGCAGATTTGGTCTAATCATGTTCCCCTGGTATCACAGTCACATATAGTAAAATGCTATTATCTGTTTAATATGATAAGCTCATTCTTTGTCACAGCTCTTTATCCATCTCTTGATTCCACCCTTTTACCTCAACTCTAAACTTGTAATGTCAAGCACTTCTGGATGAACGCCACATTCAACTCCACAATCTGAGACTGAACATTTTATCTTCGTCCCCTTCCAACATCGCCTGCTTTCCATTGACACCACCTGTTAGTTATCCAGGCTCAAGAAACTGAAAGGCAGACTTAGCCTCCCCTGCACTTCAGGTTTCCAAATAAAAGTTTTCTTTGAAAACTTTGTGAGCCCTTTCCATTTCCTTTAATTTTATTTTATTATTTTGTTGTTGTTGAGAATATGCACAGCAAAACACACCAGTTCAACAGTTTCTACGTGCACAATTCACTGACGTTGATGACATTTTTCAAGTTGTGCAACATTCTCACCCTCCTTTTTTGAGTTGTTCCTCCTCCATTAACATAAATGCACTGGCCCCTAAGGTTCCTATCTAATCTTTCGAGTTGCTGTTGTCAATTTGATCCCGTATAGACAGTTCTTAAAAGAGCATAATGCTCAAGGCAGACATTTTTTACTAGTTAAGCCAAACTATTGTTTGGTTTTAAGAAGACTTCAGGGGATATTTCTGGTTTAAAGATTATCTCAGGGGAATAGTTTCAGGGGTTCAGTTTATATTTGGAAATATAATCCCAGAGAACAAGCTTGAGGGACAGTGTTTTGAACAAGGAAGGAGGAAAAGCAACATTTTAAAATGTTAATGATTGGTCACCACAAGAGCAACCATTGCTCTGTGTCTCACAGGACCTTCTAAGGAGCCTTTTGAAATATACTTGAGAACTGATGTCCAAGAGACCATTATAGGGGAGCATTTATATATTCATCTCCATCCCCATTGCTTAAGACTGGACCCATGGATGTTAACTTCTCTGCACTTCTGGTTGTGTATGCATGAAGCCAATTATGTTCCCATGGCTATCCCACACCATGGCACCAGAGAAACCCATGGAAGGAAGCAAGAATTATATGGTCTAGGCCCCAGGTGAGGTGCTAAAAGACCTAACCAGAGTGAAGCTGGATGAAGCACTTATTGGAACTGGTCAGCACAGCAGTGGTTAGAGTAAAAGATGGTCTAAGAGGATATGAAGTGGCCAATACAACCCACCCATTCCACCACTCAGATCCATCATGCTCTCCATCAAGTGCATTCTGCCACAGAGTCCCCTTCAAGGAAGTGATCAGCCATAATTTCCAACAATGCTTAATACCAGAGAATATTGGAACAAACTGCAGTCCCCACTGTTGCAGCTCATCTCAGGTCATAATTGATATTTATCATCTCCCTTCTCTACTTTTCTTTCTAGATTCCCTCACCCTTGACCAACACTTTGGTTTAAGTTCCTTGTCCACTGGGGTGACCCAGATTTTCATACCAGAGATATCTGATGCCTTAGTTGCCTCACCCTTTTTGGGCTAAACTTGCCATAACTGCCCGCTCACATTATCTGCAGGGGAAGATGCCAGATTGCAAGGATTCGAGAAGTGTGTGGAAACTAAGTAAATTCAAACAATAGGTTTAAACTATTTCAATAAGTTGGCATTTGAAAGATAAAAAAAACTAAAGGACGATGGTTTGAAAGGGAGGAAGATACAGAGCAAAGGTGATGTGTGATTGTGGTGGTTATTTAAGATGGGGATAGTATGAGTAAGTTTTAGATGACTAAGAGAAATCAAAGATATAAGAAAGTGCAAAGAGCTGCTTCTTCCTCCAAAAGTCTTTATACTTTAATTCCAATGTGAATAATAAAAAAAATCTTCCCCCAGCCCTCTTTTAAAATAGAATCTTTGGCCTCTTATATTGGCTAATTTTATGACCAACATTTTAATTTTCTTTTCTTATTGCTGGTATCTTGATGCAATAAGATTTGAGACACTATTACATTTTTAGCCTACAGCACAAGGGAGGGAAGGAATATTTCTACAATTACATTGCCCAAATTGAAACTGTCCAAATTTGAATTACTAGTGCTTCTGAAGAGATAACAACCTATTTCATTTTATTCTCTCTTAGAATATGACAGCACTGCAGAATTAAAGATTCTACACACTGGTGATGGAAGACCTTGTATTATAAAACGGAATATTCTGGTGTGTCTGAAAAGATTGATTAAACAATGAACCAAGACAAGTGTATGGTTGTTTCAAAATAATCAGGCTTTTGGGACAACTTAAGTTAATAAACAGAAGCAGGTGTCTAATTCCTCATGAATGTGTTTACCATTTTACCATTGAGAACACAGGTTACCAATATGTCTCTGTGTGTGTTTCTAGAAAGTCCTCTATTCTATAGAAATTCATTTCCCTGTTTCTTTTTACAAGTAGGATGCCTCTTTAGATGTGTTCTCATAGAAATGTGTCTGAATATATATGAACTGTGCATGTGCAAATGTGTGTGTAAATTTACACATAAATACACAGGTTTATATATGTAAATGACTATACTTGGGTATATATAGTCATGTGTTTGTATGTGCAAGCTAAGATTTAACAATAGGTTATCCACTCATTTGAGTCACACTTATGTCTTCGATTGTGATTTAAAAAATCTTTTAAAATGTGGGAGAATAATTGTTAGACTTGTATGATTGCTTTTGAGAAATACATAGATATCCTAAGTAGTACTATAAGTGCTTTCAATGATACTGAATTACTTTTTTTCAATTGAATTTACTGCAAAGAAATTGCTTTGAGTCAGCACTCTTTTTTCACTGAAGAACTAACTGTAAAACATTTGGATCCAACATATGATTCTTAACACAATATGAAGTAATATATGATTAGGACTAGCCAAAAAGAAACTCTTCATTAAACAAAGAATCCAGAAACTGGAAAGCATAAGGGCCAGGTCAGGTGTCTGCAGGCCTATTTCCTGTTAAGATTTTTATCTGACACAGGCTTCCACAGAATATGGAATTGTATGACTCCACAGAGGAAGTAAGTAAAATGGAAGTTAAGGAAGAATTTTTACTAGGCCATCTACTCCTCTTAACAGAGTCTTTCCCTTTGAGCATTTATAATAAAATGGACTTAATCCTTTGCCTTCCCATGGGAAGTCTATCAAAAGAAATTGGAATTATAGAAGGACCACACATAATACAGACAAGGTATTTTTAGAAACTGCACTCCCAGGAAGTGATTGAGCTCTCTGCCCGATGTGATTAAGGCAATCTGAAGGAGCGTCGCCATGTTTGGATATCCAGGAGCTTGGCTTTTGCATGAGCTATTGGACATTTTGTCTTTGCTTCTGATGCATCATTAAATTATAAGACCATTCACTATTTGTCCTCAAGAGAAACGTTACACTGAAATAATAATTTTAGTCACTAGCCTATCATAAAAATTTGTAACTCAAAGACTGTATTTCTTTCTAATTTGACTTGCTTTCCTTAAGCACCAAGCTCTAAGCAACAGATAATATTTATGTCTCCAACAACTGTGTTTTACTTACACAAAGGAAGAACAGAAACAAGCCTTCATTAAACAACTGTGTGCCAGTCACTGTAAAATATGCTTTCACATGTGTTATCTATTTCTTGAAACAACTCTTAAAAATTAATGTCATTATTCCCATTTTACAGATAATAAAATAGAGAAGTTAGGTTCAAAGCCAGATCTTTCTGAATCAAAAGCCCCAGCTGGCTCAATTACACCTGCACGGGCTGACGGAGAGAATGAGTTATTTCAGTTAGATTGTTTTGAATTTGCCTCAGTTATCCAATATTCCTCAAAGTACTCAAACTTGAATGTACTTGGATTTCACAACCATGTTGATCTCTGGCTAAGTCAGAACATGATCTGCATGGCCCTCACTGCAGTCCCTTAATAAGAAAGGCCAAATGGCCAAGAGAGGATAGGATTTATAGCTTTGATACTAGTTTATTCGTCTATCAACCAAATTTTATTGAGCATCTATGTGCCACGCACTATTTTAGGGCTGGAAACAAAACATACAAACTTCCTGCCCTTATGAATCTTACATTCTATTGGTGGATGGGAGTTGAATGCAGATAATATACAAATAAAACTCTGAATACAAATTGACCAATATAACCAAAAAGATAACCTGTTTGAGAACTTAAATCCTTCTGAAGTAGGCCTTGTAGAAGTTGGGGCTATGTATTATGGCAATGGAATACCACTCCTGACCCCCTCCCTCCCCTCCAGGCCCTGTTCTTAGTTACCCAGAAGAATGTAGGAGGAACAGGCTATTGTTGCTAGTTGCCCTCAAGTCAATTTTAGACTCCTAGTGACCCCGTGTGACAAAGTAGAACTTCCCCATAGGGTTTTCTAGGTTGTAATCTTTACAGTAGCAGTCTTCTTCCCCTGTGTACTTTACATTCTCTTGTTATTTTTGGCTTTTGATGCTCTGGTACAGTGGTGAAAACTTACAGAGATGGTTCCAGTTCTAAAGCTGCTGTTTATATACCAGCCACACGTAGCTTCAGAAAAATGACTCTCTGAATCTTGGCTTCCTAGGTACTTCATCTTTACTACAGGAACAAGAATACCTCCCATAGAGTGCTGCGAGGGTTAAATGAAATGATACGTAAATTACCGGTCACATCAGTAGGCATTTAGTAAATTTAGTTAAATCCCTGGGACATCTGCTCTCATTCAATGCTGTATAAATGCAATTTTTGCAGAAAATTTTTTAAAAATTATATGCCTGATTCAAAGTAGGTCCTCAATAAATACTTGTGGATTGAAGTGTTCACATTTTATATTTTCAATTTAATAGTCTTAATGAAAGTAACTATGTACAACTTAGCAGTTATCATGTGTTATCTGTCCTATCCCGTTGTCATCTAGTCAATTCTGACTCTAGCGACCCTATAAGGCAGAGTAGAACTTCCCCATAGGGTTTCCAAGGAGTGGCTGGTGGATTTGAACTGCCGACCTTTTGATTAGCAGCCATAGCTCTTAACCACTGCACCACTAGGGCACCATCATGTTTTGGGTATATTGAATTATTTATTATTGCACCACTAGTGTATTAATTCAGGATGGAAATCTAATCTTTTTAAGTTTGGCTCAACGCTAGAAAAGCTTTCTAACCATTAAAGCTGCCCTACAATGGAATGGATTGTTCAGGTGTAAGCTCCAAATTTCCACAAATGTTGACAAAGAGGCTGGACGGCCGCCCATCAGTAAGGTGGCAGAGAGGATTCTTAAATTAGGTGGAAGCTCCCCAGTATGACTTCCAAGGTCTTTTCTCACTCAATCATCTCATGATTCTAAATAGTATACAGTGTTTCATTTAAAAGCAAGTAAATAGTGACCTTTAATTTCCCATTGCATATAGAAATTCTTCTAGCATTACTCCATCCTAAATTTTTTTTGGGGGGGATTCTTTGAGTATTAGTCCATCTCAAAATTTTTTGAGCATTACTCCATCTTAAATTTCCTTCATAAGTAGTAATAACATCTAACAGTAAGCCAGACAATAAGATACAAACACTATTTGGTTGGTGGTGATTTCCATCTTGTTCACTGATGGATTCCCATAATCTAGCACAATGTGTTATATGTAGTATGTATCAGTCAGAAGAGCCTGGTTAATGGTGTAGAAACAAACTACCCTAAAATTTTAGTGGCCTAAAGCAATCCTGGTTTATTTTTCAATTATGCAACATGCCTGAGTCAACTGGGGTTTCTTCCCATCTTCCCGTCACAGTCATTCAGGGACACAGGCCAAGGGAACTGCCGTCATCCCAAACATTGCCAGTCATTATGCCAGAGGGAAAGAGAAAACTCCCACGGTCTTAAACAGGAGTTAAATGACTCCCTAAAGTTTTAGTCAAAAATCAAATACTCCAGCCCAGAAGTGCACAAGACACTTCCATTTACAACTCACTGGCCAGAACTGTCCATAGTCAACTACAAGGGACCAAAGGGAAAAACCAGAAATATTTGTCAGAGGATACGACTGCGAATGACAGACAGACAGACAGAACTTAATAAATGTCTGAGGAAAAGATGACTGAATCACAATGAAAAGTAGTTGTGACAAAAATAAAAGCAATTTCTCTTTGTCCATGAAATGTGTGTGTTCATATGATGTGTGTGGAGTATATACATATTATTAGGCTAATGATAAAAAAGTTTGCATTGCTTCAGCTCACATCATTTACTCATAGTTTGGAAAAATGCAACCCCAAAAACCAAAACCAAACCCATTGCCGAAGGGAGCCCTGAAGGGAGCCCTGGTGGCACACTGGTTGAAGTGCTCAGCTGCTAACTGATTCGGTAGTTCAAACCCACCAGCCTCTCTGCCAGAGAAGTGACAGTCTGCTTCCAAAAAGATTAAACCCAAACCAAACCTATTGCCTTTGAGTCTTTCCAACTGACAGTGACCCTCTAGGACAGAGTAGAACTGCCCCATAGTGTTTCCAAGGCTGTAATGTTTATGGAAGTAGACTGCCAAATCTTTCCCCCAAAAAGAAGCTGGTGGGTTCAAACTGCTGACCTTCTGCTTAGCAGCCAAGCTCTTTAACCACTGCACAACCAGGGCTCCTGTAAAGATTACAGCCTTGGAAACCCTAGAGGGTTACTGTGAGTGAAAATTGAACCAGTGATGACAAATTTTCTATGCACAACATGTGAAATAGATATCCTACAGGCAAATAACTGAGAAGTCACTATATATTAAATATCGATTCTTCCAATGCACTATATTTCATAGGTCAGATTTCATTAGACTAGTTCATACGGCTGTTTTCTTTGCAGTGTTTTGCAAATCTTGAAAAGACTTAGACACGTTCTACAGGCTTGATTAAAAAACAAGTTCTAGTGCATATTTTATTCTCTTGCCTACATAATTTTGTATTTTGTCTGAACATTTAATTTCCTATATTTAATTAAAAATTAATTAAAATTCATTAGAGTATAAATTGCATCTCATCATTTTATTGAATCCTAACTATAGGTCATGCCGCTTAAACACAGAAATGGTGTAGCATTTTATTCCAATATGAAGTAGAGGAATTGTCAGGATTATTTTTGTGACCAGATGGGGATTTGGCATTTGTTTGATTGACTTCTGTCTCTAATTTAGGCCATGAAAGCTACCTTTGGGATTTAAATTAGAAGGTTTAGCCAGAGGGATAAGAAAACCTCATAGGAAGTCTTCTCTGAGATGTAGGATTTTGTGAAATTTGCTTGCCTGTACTTACTGGGACTCATAGAGACCTCATCTGACAGAGTAGAACTATCCCTTATGGTTTTCTTGACTGTAATTTTTGTGGAAGCAGATCACCAGATTTTTCTCCCACGGAGCTGCTAGGTGGCTTCAAACCAGCAACTTTCGGTTAGCAGTCAAGTGCTTCACCTTTTTTTTTTAAATAATATTTTGTTGTCTTTTTTGGCAATAGTTTATACAGCAAGTTAGGTTCCTATCTGATAACTTCCACACAAATTGTTCAGTGACATTAGTCCCATTCATCACAAAATTGCTTAACTGCTTGCGCCACCCAGTCGCTATGAGTTGGAATTGACTCGTTGGTACCTAACAACAACTTAACTGGGATTTTCAACTGAAAAATTCTGACGATTATAAGTCCATCTCGAAATAAAACAGTCCACTCTGTTGTGCCTTATATCAGTGCTTCCCATGTGGGTTCCATGGACATATTATGAGGAGCTTGAGAGTTTTCTATGCGAAGTTTTAAATGCGGTGTTTTTATTTCTTGACAATCTAAATGCGTATAAATAAATATATAAGTAAAGAAACATTCTGCGTGATAAATACTGGGGGTGTTTTGTCTGTTATTTCACTGACCTCAAGCAGTACTACTGCAGTTATTCTAACTATTGAATAGATGAAGATGTAATAAGAAAATAGTGGATTCACACTAAGTGAAACAAAAATGATAAACTAAATAAAGAATAGTTTTAAAATAACAAAAAGAAGAAATTGGTGTTAATATAAATATGTGGAACTCAAAAGAACCTACACTGTCACAACCCAGCCCAACCCAACCAGTTGCCATCAAGTCAATTCTGACTCATGGCAACCCCATGTGTGTCAGAGTAGAACTGTGCTCCATAGGGTTTCCAGTGGTGGATTCTTTTTGGACATAGATTGCCAGGACCTTCTTTTAAGATGCTTCTGGGTGTACTTAAATCACCAATCTTCTGGTTAGCAGCCAAGAGCATTAAAACTACACTATCACAGTCAGTACTAAATACACCCAGCAAATACAATGTAGTGCCACCAAAGACTGTATGCCAATAAAATCACTGACAATGTAAATTTTATTTGTTTTGTAGTTTTACTTCTATTGATAAATTTTCATTTTACATTCTGTACGCACAGTAAACACTTAACTTCTTATTTATTTGAGAGTTCATACCTGATTTGACTTTTCACTGAGAATAAAATTCATATCCCTTGAAGTCTTCTTAAAACCAAAGAGTAGTTTAGCTTAACTAGTAAAGAATGTCTGCCTTGAGCATTATGCTCTTTTAAAAATCTGTCTATATAAGATCAAATTGACAACGGCAACTCGAAAGATTAGATAGGAATCTTAGGGGGGCAGTGAGTTTATGTTAATGGGGGAGGAACAACTCAGGAAAAGAGAGTGGGAATGATTGCACCACTCGAAGAAGGTAATCAATGTCACTGAATTATACATGTAGAAATTGTTGAATTGGTGTATGTTTTGCTGTATATATTCTCAATAATGACAACAAATAATTTTTTAAAAAAGAATAAAATTCAAACCCCTCCCTGTGATCTCTAAGGCACTGAGTGACCTGTCCTTTTCCCACCTGACCCCTTCCCATCTTGCCATACTACTTCTTGAT
>NW_004444120.1:4352923-4354959 GCF_000243295.1 Trichechus manatus latirostris
TACAGCAAGTTAGGTTCCTATCTGATAACTTCCACACAAATTGTTCAGTGACATTAGTCCCATTCATCACAAAATTGCTTAACTGCTTGCGCCACCCAGTCGCTATGAGTTGGAATTGACTCGTTGGTACCTAACAACAACTTAACTGGGATTTTCAACTGAAAAATTCTGACGATTATAAGTCCATCTCGAAATAAAACAGTCCACTCTGTTGTGCCTTATATCAGTGCTTCCCATGTGGGTTCCATGGACATATTATGAGGAGCTTGAGAGTTTTCTATGCGAAGTTTTAAATGCGGTGTTTTTATTTCTTGACAATCTAAATGCGTATAAATAAATATATAAGTAAAGAAACATTCTGCGTGATAAATACTGGGGGTGTTTTGTCTGTTATTTCACTGACCTCAAGCAGTACTACTGCAGTTATTCTAACTATTGAATAGATGAAGATGTAATAAGAAAATAGTGGATTCACACTAAGTGAAACAAAAATGATAAACTAAATAAAGAATAGTTTTAAAATAACAAAAAGAAGAAATTGGTGTTAATATAAATATGTGGAACTCAAAAGAACCTACACTGTCACAACCCAGCCCAACCCAACCAGTTGCCATCAAGTCAATTCTGACTCATGGCAACCCCATGTGTGTCAGAGTAGAACTGTGCTCCATAGGGTTTCCAGTGGTGGATTCTTTTTGGACATAGATTGCCAGGACCTTCTTTTAAGATGCTTCTGGGTGTACTTAAATCACCAATCTTCTGGTTAGCAGCCAAGAGCATTAAAACTACACTATCACAGTCAGTACTAAATACACCCAGCAAATACAATGTAGTGCCACCAAAGACTGTATGCCAATAAAATCACTGACAATGTAAATTTTATTTGTTTTGTAGTTTTACTTCTATTGATAAATTTTCATTTTACATTCTGTACGCACAGTAAACACTTAACTTCTTATTTATTTGAGAGTTCATACCTGATTTGACTTTTCACTGAGAATAAAATTCATATCCCTTGAAGTCTTCTTAAAACCAAAGAGTAGTTTAGCTTAACTAGTAAAGAATGTCTGCCTTGAGCATTATGCTCTTTTAAAAATCTGTCTATATAAGATCAAATTGACAACGGCAACTCGAAAGATTAGATAGGAATCTTAGGGGGGCAGTGAGTTTATGTTAATGGAGGAGGAACAACTCAGGAAAAGAGAGTGGGAATGATTGCACCACTCGAAGAAGGTAATCAATGTCACTGAATTATACATGTAGAAATTGTTGAATTGGTGTATGTTTTGCTGTATATATTCTCAACAATGACAACAAATAATTTTTTAAAAAAGAATAAAATTCAAACCCCTCCCTGTGATCTCTAAGGCACTGAGTGACCTGTCCTTTTCCCACCTGACCCCTTCCCATCTTGCCATACTACTTCTTGATCTCTATGCTCTAACTCCATTGACATTTCTGGCAGTTCTTAAAGCACACTCAGTTCTTCCTCAATTCAAGGCTGTCAGGCTAGGTGTTTCCTCTGCTGAGACACTTCTTCCAGCTCTTAACAAACCTAGTTATTTCTCATCTCTCTAAATTCAGTTTAATTGCCAGCTGTTTGGAGAGGTATTTTCTGACTTTCGTACCTAAAGCCCCCTTTACCATTATTCTCTGTTAAAGTCCGCTGTTCATTCCTTCATGATACTTACGACAATGTATAATTTTAGGTTTATTTTGGTTGTCTGATTATTGCTTGACTGCCATACACACCACACACACACCTGCACGCACACACACACTCACTCACCCAATAGAATGTAAGGTCCATGAGTACAGTGATCCCATTTCTTTCTTCTTCATGTTATCCCCATTTCTTAGACTAAATAGTATTTGACTGAAGAACAAAATGCATTCCTTACTAGCCTCCAGCGCTATCTTTTTGAAAGACTTTTCTAATTCCATCAGTGGAGAATGTCATGTTTTTGTTTCAATTTGCCTCCCTGATTACTCTTGATGCAACATTTTTACATGCTTATTGGCCATATATATTTGTT
>NW_004444120.1:4355587-4357966 GCF_000243295.1 Trichechus manatus latirostris
CATGAATGTCATTTAACAAATGATCTTCTAGGGGTCCAGGGACCCTAAATTTTAGAAAGGTTACCCTAGTGTTTTTAATAGAAATTGCTCATCTGCCTGCATTAAGACTGTGGGCTTAACTGAAACTTTATGTTTCTGAGCTCTGGACTGGCTTTATCATTTCAGTGTGGTACCAGTGATGTCTCATACTAATCAGAAACTCTAACTCATAGCCCTGTCTATATTTGAGTAATGCAAATGGGAAATGCATTATTTCCTAATTATCTATTAGATAGACAAAAATTTTAGTAGTATAGAATCCACGAGGGGAGAAGATAATTAGGGGATTTCTTATTGGTGGAAAAAATGGTAAACCAAGATCCAAGCTTATCTTGATTCTCATTTGACTATACTGTGATTCGGACTTTAAGAGAAGGAAGAACTCTAAAGTGACTGTTTCTCGTTTTTCATTCATTAAACTAAACCAACCCAGTTGCCGTCAAGTGGATTCCAACTCATAGCAACCCTATAGGACAGAATAGAACTGCCCCATAGGGTCTCCAAAGAGCGGATGGTGGATTTGAACTGCCGACCTTTTGGTTAGCAGCCAAGTTCTTAACCCCTGCACCACCAGGGCTCCTTCATGTGTTGTTAGCACTATTTAGTCATAATTGCTAAAGTAAACTTTATTTCAGATGTAAATTATTAAAGTCATTAAATTTAGAGGTTATCTAATTATCTTTATTTTAAGCTGTGGCTCAGTGAGGTTGTCTTTACCTACTGTTCCATAAGAAGTTAACAGCGTGTGGTGACTAGAAGTCAGGAGTCACCTGAGTCCAATATGGTATTCTTATAGCCATCACACACTATTTCTAATTCAGAGGATGGTTTGATTCATAATTATCACAGTTACGTACACAATCCATCTGCCGCTGGTCTCTGTGTGTGCAGTCATGGCGCGTGGATACTGTTAAAATAAATTGCACAACACAGGTCAGGATGCACGCAGGGAAATGGTTTCTGTAAGCCCAGAAAAAATATAAAGAGCCATGAAACTTCAAATGAAATTCATGTTTCTGGAGCTGCCAAGTCAATCATGAACCCCAGCAACTTCAGTTCAAGAGCATGCTTTGATCAGCATTAGTTTTTCTTATAATGTTACATACAAAGGCCACCTTGAAATTCTGTCTTTTTAAGAAGTAATTTAGGTATGGATTTTTAATCTTCTTCTTTTGGTATTATTACCCCTTTGCTCACTTTCTGATTAAGACTATTTTATATTCATTTTTTTTAATCTAATGGACTCCTTGGTTAAACAAAAGTAAAAATGCTACTGTCTTAGACTAAGTTTAGTTATGACTGTCTCCTCAAGGATTTAAAATCAGGTCACAGTAGCAAATAAAGGCTATAAATACAAAGTGTCCTGATAGAATGATACTTAGAGAATACAAAATGCCAGATAAATGATGAAGCTCAGAAAGGATTATTATAACATGTTGGTAACATTCTGATTCTCACTTAACATTTGACAAAATAGGATAAGGACTGAAAAATTATATTAAGAGAACAATTTTTCATCAACATAAATTAAAATAGAACAATATGTAGACTTTCCTGGTTTTTATCTAGGCACTAAATTGGCATGGGCTTAAAGATTAACTAGTATTATATTGATTAAAATAGGAGCTAAAACAAAGATACAGAAATAACAAGTGGTTTGGGTACATAAAATATTTTGCAGCCATGTGTTATTCCATACCCCTTTCCCTTCGAGTTGATTCAAACTCATAGTGACCCTATAGGACAGAGTAGAACTGCCCCCTACGGTTTCCAAGGCTGTAATCCTTACAGAAGCCGACTGCCACATCTTGTCCCACGGAACGTCTGGTGGGTTCAAACCACTGACCTTTCGGTTAGCAGCCAAGCGCCTAACCATTGCACCACCAGGGCACCTCATGTGTTATCAGCACTATTTAATTCAATCATGGTCTCAATGATTTCGTGTGCTTTGGGATCATGGGAAAAAGAATGCCATGGTTCCTGCACCAACTCCAGGGCTCTGCCCCTCTCATTTATTTACTATGAGCTCTCAGTTAACAGTAAAATTATATCTTGACCTCCAATCTAGTGCTGTTTTCAACTGAGCATTATTTAGAAAACACGAAGGACAAATGTCCAGTGTAGCCCCCAGCACTTGTTGACCTTGGCCTCGATTCAGAATGCAATTTTATTAAAAGCTCATGGAAACTTATTCTGCACATAAACAATGGATTACCGATTTCCTTTCCCTATTAAATCTATCACCAAATCTTCAGTAATTGACTGAACTCCCAGAATTTAGCACAGTGCCTGATCCAGAAGACATTCCAAAATATCAGCTTCAAAACAATTCTAAGTCTT
>NW_004444120.1:4359794-4360616 GCF_000243295.1 Trichechus manatus latirostris
TGTGTGTGTGTATGGATAATAACCAACTTATGTATTATAACCCATGATTGACATCCATTCCTGCAGCTACAGCTAGGATTTCCTAAATTTTCTCTTGCAATAGCTCCGAACATTTTTCCTTTCTCTTCTTCTTTATTATGCACATTAAATATGAATATCAGACTGCGTAGGATTTCAGAAAGAAGGAAGAGGAAATTCAAAAGGAAAAGGAAAACCATGTAGATGACCATCCTTCAAATTTTTCTTTGCTATTTGCGTGAGAGATTTGAAATAATCATGTTTATTTATCAAGCACATTCACTTTGCTTTCCCAGCAATTTCAAAGCTGACTACTTCTACAAGATAAGGAAATAAAACGATGAATGAAAGAGTAGGCACTGATGGGATACGATGGGAGTTTTGACTGAAAGAATTAAACTGATCCCCTAAAATCCCAGACCCTAACTCAAGGTTATTTTCTCTTATAATCCTTCAATTTGGGTCTTTAGGATTGAGAGAGATTGTTCCAATAAAGAATACCTAGTTTGTATTAACCATATGGATACATTCCCTCCCCCCTTTAGATATGCCTGGATGCTTCTCTATGTGGGAGGATTTTTATGATGTTAGTAATTAATCGTCTTTGCTAGAATCATTACTGTGCTTTTTTTTTTTTCAATATGCTACATTAGAAAAAGGAGATAAATTTGGTAAGTTTTACTTTAATGCTCTATGAAAGGCTGTATTAACAAATCTCTGTCCCCCAAATAAGATCAGTGACATCCTGTGTTTGATAAAATGACTATAGTATTGAAGAGTAGATCAGTCATGTCTCCTTTGTTT
>NW_004444120.1:4361389-4382071 GCF_000243295.1 Trichechus manatus latirostris
ATAAAAATCCAATAAATGATACTTGCTATTCATATCTTAAGACTACTTTTCCTTCAAGGCTGAATTTAAGTCCTACTGTGTTCAGAAATCCTTCCCTTACACCTCAACCTTTTGTGATTATTACCTACTCTAAACACTTCTCTCTCCTTTTCATGTAAATTTTTTGGCATATGCTACTCTGTACTGATGTTTGTCTTTTCATATATTTGTCTAACCTCTCCAGCTAGGTTATAAACCTCAAGAAATAATTGATGATACATAATGCCCCTGTGTATCTCTAGTAGCTAACAGAATGCCCTGTGACTGGTAGGCTCTCAATAAAAGTTGAGGATAATTCAATTGTATTTCCACTTCCTGACTTTCTTGAATAGATGGGAATTCTGTATTACTCTAGTAAAATTATATTATAAAAATAACATTTTAGAATAATAGCTAATTTAGACGGTCTAAATCAAAACTCTCATCAGAATCTCTTGAAAAACAAAAGAGGATCTGGCAGAAGTCAGACACTAAATGTGACAATTGTGTCAAAACAGTGTAGCTGATTTAAGGCCTGGCATTGTCCCTCACTGTGCCAATTTACTTCCCCAAGGTGCTCCAACTTTGAGAGGCCTGACAGCAAAGGGCTCAGAGATATTCCAACCACATAGACCCCTGGTGTGTGGGTCACCTCTGCTAAGAAAACAGGGCTTTATGCAGGCATTTTGCCTGGCACTTAGAGTTAGAAAACAGCATCAGCCAAGAGAGATGTTTTCAATGCAACATCAATGCTTCTTAGAAGAAGTAGACTGGAGTGTAAAAATAGTGTTTGTTGTAGTGACAGCATCTATCCATCTGCTTATAAGCAGCAGCTCCTCTCATTCTTGCCCTCAGAGTAGCAACCACTAGACTCACTGAGCTTAGGGAAATGCAGTAGAAGAGAGAGCCTCATGATAATGATGCCTTCCAGATTAAGATACACCAGAGAGTTACTAGTTAAAGAATAGTGAAAAGAGAGCTATAAAAAAGGAGAAAAAAGATTTATGGCTGTCATTGTTGCTAGGTGCTGTCAAGTCGGTTCTGTCTCATAGTGATCCCACGCACAACAGAACGAAACACTGCCCAGTCCTGCGCCATCCTCACAAAGGTTGCTATGTTTGAGCCCACTGCTGCAGCCACTGTGTCAGTCCATCTCATGGAGGGTCTTCCTGTTTTTCACCGACCCTCTACCTAACTAAGCATGATGTCCTCCTCCACAGACTGGTCCCTCCTGATAACATGTCCAAAGTACGTGAGACCAAGTCTCACCCTCCTCACTTTATGGATGTAGGAAAAACAAATATAAGTTTGCATGACGGTAATAAAAGAAGTATTGAATCAATAAACACAACTTGCAAGACATACCTAAGGAAAAAGCTTCCTTAAATGAAACAAGATCTTTGGTCTTTATTTGGTGTGAGAGCAAACATTATCCAAAATTGATACCAAATAAACTCCATGATCAATTTTTGTCAAAAGTGCAAAAATATATCAATAGAATTTTTATTGAATACATTACTGTTGGAACTCAATGTAGCAGAGGGAAGGAACAAAGTGTGTAAAAGTAGGTGGTCCCGAATTTGAATCAAGTTTCTTTCATTCATTTTTTTCATGTGTAGCCTTGGGAGAATTATTTTGAGACTCAGTGTTCCAATCTATATGTTTGTTTTTTCCTTACTTGTGGTTGAGAGTATTAGAGTTATGTGCTGGTGGTTGAGAGTATTTATAAATAAATATGCAGAGTTTGACATTCAATATCATGTCTCCTCTTGTGTTGTATTTGTATAGAAGTTTTTGGCTTAAAGAATGATGATCACAGCCTGAGACCAGAAGAAGTAGATGGTGCCCAGCTACCACCAATGACTTCCCTGCCGGGGAACACAAGAGAGTCCCTGTTGGAGCAGGAGAAAAGTGGGGTGCAGAACTCAAATTCTAGTGGAAAGACCAGACTTAATGGTCTGACTGAAACTGCAGGAACCCCAGAGAGCATGGCCTCTGGACTGTCTGTCAACCCAGCACTAAAACCATTCCTGAGGCCAATTCTTCAAAGATTAGACTGGACTGTGGGATAGAAAATGATGCTCGTGAAGAATGTGCTTCTTAGCTCAAGTAGATACATATGACTAAATGGGCAGCTCCTGTCTGGGGGTGAGATGAGAAGGCAGAGAGGGTCAGGAGCTGGTTGAATGGACACGGGATATCAGGGGTGGAAAGGAGGAATGTGCTGTCACAGTATAGGGAGAGCAATTAGGGTCACATAACAATGTAGGTATAAATTTTTGTATGACAGACTAACTTGAATTGTAAACTTTTACTTAAAGTACAATAAAATAAAATTTTTAAAAAAAGAATGATAATCAAATTTAGCTTTTTATCTACATCAAAATTATTGGGGGAAAAACAGCCATGATTTAAATGAGAGACATAATTCTAAAATACAGCACCTAAAGACTTTCTAGGCAGGTGATGCTAACATTTTTGAAAGATTTCACAAGGGAGGTTTGTAAGTAACATTGCATTATTCCAGATTCATTTTGGGAATCATGCTTGCTTAGTCTCATTTCCAATGTCAACATCAAATATCAGTATCTATCCCAGTATTATCCGAGATAATAATATCAAAACAATGATGTTATTGTTAGTTACCATTGGGTCAGCAACCCCATATACAACAGAACAAAATGTTGCCAGTTCCTATGCCATCTTCATGATCTTTGGTATGCTGAAGCTCAGTGTTGCAGTTACTTGTATTTTCAGTGTCTTTTTAAGGGGACTCATTTTCCAGAACTCTATCAGACAATATTCTGTTGTGATCCACTGAGTTTTCATTGTCTAATTTTCAGAAGTAGATCACCAGACCTTTCTTCTTAGTCTGTCTTAGTCTGGAAGCTCCACTGAAACCTGTCCACCATGGGTGAGACCCTCCTGGTATAGTATTATTTATTATATACTGTTTATATCATATGGACTTATTGGGGAGTCCCTGGGTGGCGCAAACAGTTGAGTGCTTGACTGCTAACTGAAAGGTTAATAGTTCAAGATCACCCACAGGTGCCTTGGAAGAAAGGCCTGGTGATCTACTTCCAAAAAAATAAATAATCAGCCATTGAAAACCCATAGTTCTGCTTTGATACGCACAGGGCTGCCATGAGTCAGAATCAACTCTACAGCAACTGGTTTTTGGTTTGAGCTTTATGGGCTTTCAGTAAATACTCAATGTATTTTCATGACAAAAACATATAAAAGTGCTTCTGTGTAAATTACTTCTTTGCGGCTTATAACGGCAGATATCACTACGTCCTTTTTACTCATGGAAAAAAAAAACAGAATAAAAGAAGCAAAAATCAGGCTAGGAAAGCAGGTGGAAATTAAATATAATTCTACATATTCTATATAAATTTAAAAAAAATACTGAACCCATTGCCGTCGAGTCAATTCCAACTCATTAAGTTGCATATAATTCTGATAAAAATGAATTTCATTAATAATTTCTAGGTATAATTGCAAAGATGAGTTTAAGTTTGTCATTTAAATAATTGTGGTCTAGAAATTAGATTCAAATCCACTTACAGTCATGAGCGAATGAAAAGTGCTGTCAATGGTAAAAAATTTTATTATGTCCTAACAGAAGTAAGAGCAATGGGATAGAGAAGAATCAGGAAACTGAAATTTCGGATAGTTCATGATGGGGAAACCACAGGTTTCTTATTGAAGTACTGATTTATCATTGACTATAGTGCCTCGTATTTGACAATAAAATTGGAAGGATAGTAGTTTAAATCTCGGTACATAATGTTGTAGAGGAAAAAGATAATAAAGTTTAGTAAAGCGAAAAGAAAGTTTTATTCAGCAAATATTCAAAAGGACAAAAGTGGGAAGCGGAGAAGCATGCTGCCAGAGCTAGAATGTCTGCCCAAATCCGAAGACCATCACAGAACAGGCAAGAATGGGAAAACGGACAAGCATGCTGCCACAGCCATATCTGCCCGAGTCCAAAGAACAGTTACAGAGCCATCAGTATATATTAACATTACAAATGGGCAAAACCAAGAAAAGCTTAGCCTTTTCAGATTGGCTAGAAACTGTGATCCTACATTTTGAATTGTATTTCTTAGCAATCATTGGTACAGGTTTCAGTAACAAGAGTCAGGAGGGTCTTCATTGGTCCAACAAATTTCTATTCACTAAATGCTCATAGAAAAAGGTAAGAGTGGAAAGTCTTTTGTGTTGTGTTTGATGGGCTTTGTGTGAAAGTTTCCCTAAAAGATATTTTCCAAGATTAACTTAGCTATTGTCTTTATACCTCAGGGCCCAGCTGATGTGTCCTTGTGAGCTCAGCTCCAGCTGGGTCACATTATCTATGCTCAAGGACAGGGAATAATGACTCCAATATTATTTCCTAAATCAATAGAAATTATGTGTTCATGACAGCTAATTTTCCAAGCTGAGATCAGGATGCTATGCAATTAACTTCCTAAAGGAATTACATGGACAATTATGCAATATTTTTGGTTATAAGGAAATGTTAGCTTACTAAATTAAAGTCTGAGGGAGTAAACTGATATGAGAAATGTGAAGTTCATTATTATAAAAAACGATATTTGAACTGTGTCTTCAAGATAATGAATGCCCTTTAGGTCATTCAGTAATTTAAAAAATTACTTAATTAAAAAAGTAAGAAGGATGTTTGTAACTCAGGATGTAGCTTTACTTCCAGAGTCAGTTAAAGTAATTATCCAAATTTTTATCTCACCACCCCCTAAATTGCTATTTTCAGATTACTATGTATGGGCCGAGTTAATTATTTACCTAAATTTTTCTGGATATTTACTTCCATTGTCCATTTAGTATGTGCACACAAACATAGATTATTGTTTCATATAAAAATGAAGTATAGAGTTAGGTGCTAAATCTTTTTCCTTGTGACCAAGACAATTTGTTTCATAGGAAGCAGTCCTATTTTTTAACTTCTTTGAATATTCTGCTTTCCTTGCTCCTCCTGGGCATATGATTACCTTTGAGAGGGGAAGAGAAAAGATAAGAATATCTACTAAGATGGAAGCAGAGTAGTGGGGCTCTAGGATATTAACGTACTCAATAGTGACTGTGTATTGATACAGAATATTCTAATATAACTCACTAAAGCGTGTTCTAAAGCGTAAACGTGACACTTAGCACAGGCAATCCTGATCTCCGAACGGGGTGAAGACGTTTGATATTTAAGAAGGCGAGTCTAAAGCACAATACTAAATGCTATCATGTTTAAATTTGACAATCAGAATACAACCTACTTGGAAAGTGATTTCATGTTACTTCATTTTTTTTAAAAAAGTTTAATCCTCATGTAGTCTATGACTTACCACAAATATTCATGGCATTATTTGGGGTCATTTCAGTTTATTTAACCCGGCCCTACCACAATTTGTGGGAAAATAAGTTATGGTGGCCAAGAAGCATTCTTCAAGCAGACTAAAAACAAATAATTATCGCTGGATATGAAAAAGAGCCATCAAGCTTTGTTAAGAAGAGCATGTTGAATTTTTCTGCCAAGATCACTTACTACCATGTCTCTTGTTTTCATTCATCAGCTCCCTCCTTAAGTCCTGTTCTGACCCATGTGTCTGCAAAATTACACAGGGTCACACACAGATAATTGAAACTATGAATCTTTAATCTGAAATTGCCAGGTTTTCTGGGGGGAAAAGTATTTGAAAAATACCTTGTAATATTTTAAAACACACAGGGTTGTTATTATTTCCTGCCCTAAGGGATATTATTCCTTCTGAATCCAGTTTATAGAAATTAGACTTTTTTTCAGTATTTTGTAGGTCCTTAAACCAATATACAATGTCAGCTCCAATATTTCATACATATTTCAATACAAGTAAAACCTTTTCACTAAGAATTCTATGACCGTTAAAAATGCTGCAAAATTAAATGCTTCACTATGAGAGAAGGCTATGATGGGGTCATTGGAGAAGTCACCAGAAACGGGTTTTTTCTGTTCGTTAATACATTTTAAGCTTAGCTGCTGATTCCGGCATGGAGAAAACCCTTAATTCTCATACATGTCATGACCTACATTTAGGAAATGCTGATCACCCATTTGCATCGGAGGAGTGCTCCTGAAGCTTGAATTACATAAATTCCATTTGGGGATCTCGTTAACATTTAGAGTTAGATTCTCGCAAGCTCCCAGGTGATGCTAACGCTGCTGTTCTGCAGATCACACTGTGAATTTTAGCAAAACATTCCAGAGGCATGTAAGCCCCCAGGGCTAAGCCATTCATCTAATCAACAAATGACAACAACCTGTTGTTGGTGAGCCGATTCCGACTCAAGGCGACCCTCTGTGTTACAGAGTAGAACTGCTACGTAGGATTTTCTTGGCTATAAATTTTTTGGAAGCAGATAGGCAGGTCTTTCTTCTGTGGCCCCCGCTGAATGTGTTCAAACCACTGACCTTTAGGTTAGTACCAAAAAAAAACAGAAACCAAACCCGTTGCCCTCAAGTGTATTCCAACTCAAAGCAAGCCTATAGGACAGAGTAGAACTGCCCCGTAGGGTTTCCAGGGAGTGCCTGGTGGATTCAAACTGCTGACCTTTTGGTTAACAGCAACTGTAGTTCTCAACCACCGCACCACTCGGGCTCCTTTAGGGTGGTAGTCAAGCACAAACCATTTGTAACTCAGGGACCTCTCCAGCTAGTAGGTCCGCAGGAAAAGTCTACTGCTCAATCAGATTCTAACTGGCACGAGATGTCTCCTTTTCTCGCCTCCTTTATTCTCCCTTGCCCTAACTCAGTCCTGTACATCGATGTTATTCTTCTTCTTTCCTGATTAACTGAGCACTTAAGGCTCATTCTGTTGGAGGTGTGCCCTTTCTCTTGAGTATCCTTCTTAAAGTCTTCATGGTCAGATTCAGGCTTCTGGCAGCATTTATTTCAAATTTTAATTTATTTAGATGCTTCAGCCACAATCATAAATTACCTTTTAGGATGACGTCTCTTCCCCTAAGTCAGAAACCCAATTACCTGAATACTGTAAGAGAACCAAGAATGTGTCAACTCACATTTTATTGTAAAAGGCACAGAGAAGGAGGAAATGGATGTGATCATTTCTTCTTGGAAAAGGAAATTTAATCACCTAATATAATCATTTTGAAAACTGTGATTCCCAAATCCGTTCTTGGTTTTGCATGCTAAATTGGTCTAAATCTACCTGCAGTGTTACCATGGAGAGTGCTAGGTCAATATTGCCCATTATTTCCTCCAGGAATAAGCTCAAATGCTAACTCCATGAAGATGGTGTGGAATCTGGAAAGTATTTTGTGCGTGAGAAGTTGTAACAAGAAAAATGATGAAGAGCTAGCACAGCTTAGACGGAAAGGCTAAGAAAGAAGACAGAGACAGACTACAGAGACAGACTGCCACGAGCATTCTATACAAAAACATTCACAGTTTTTGGGAAATCTGTAAATAACTTAGATTGTTTTCTTTGCTGACCTATCCGGCTGCTCAAAGGCAAAATGCCCTAAATGGCCTCTTTGCTATCTCACAGCTAGTTAGCAACTCACTCAAGAAAAGCTAAACTAAATTCACTGCTTCAAATTGTCCCCACCTTTTCCTTCTTCCCTCTCTCTACTTTCTCTTTTATAAATCCTGGGTTTTATTAGGTGAAATAAAATTATTACACCCTCCATTGATTATATTGTAAAATAATGTGCTAAGAATTAGCTTTTATGTCTATTATTTTTGAAAAAATAAAACAAGTGTTTAGTTTGAAGAAGTATCTAAATATAATTATAGTAGTCGGCTTCACATATCAAAAGACTGTCATGAAAAAGAGAACAAATTGCTTTCTTTTTGCTAGAAAAGCCAAAATTATATCAACAGGTAACAATTACAAGGAAATAAATCTTTGCTTAATGTGATAAAGAACTTTCTTATGATCAGAATTCCAATAAAGTCCCCAGTTTAAGTTCTGTAATTATATAACCCAGACAATGGACAGAAAGCACTTGTCATATATTGTAATCTCTGATTTATTTGTCTGTTAGCCCCATAAGCAATGGACCACTTGAGGCCAGGGGCTATTTCTTACCCCTCTTTCTACCCTCCCTGTGTCTAGCACATACTCAATGAACACATATTTATTGAGCAGTACTAAAAGGCACACACGTAAGACTCTGGAACTTTTCCCAATGCCATGTGCTTGTCATTCTGAATGAATGAATGAATCATGAGTTTCAAGATTACTTAACCTTTCCCACATGCTACCATTAATGGTCAAGCAAAATCTGGGCTCCTCTGTGTTAATCCAATTTCCCAGGATTTTTATTGACAGCCCTCCGTTAGGAAATGAGCAATTTCTTTATATCCCATCAGTGGTTTTGTCACTTCCTCTTTTCTTGGCAACTGACATGCTCTTCTCTCTGTCTAAGTGGAGTGTGTAGATTTTTCTTTAAGTTCTAAACAGCTACCCTTGAGTTTCCTGGCCTTGTCTTCATAACCTTTATGAATTTTCCTTTGCATCACTGGTAGGCCAGAGACAAATAGTAGTAGAAAATCAATTTATAGTACGAGGAAAAGTGGCAAAGTGGCTTGAATGTAAATTTTACATTATGGTTCTGTCCATACATACTTATACAAATTACAAGTAATTGAAATATTCTCTTATTCTCAGTCACCCAGGCTTTATTTGTGCTTTGCTGAGAGCCACAGGATCCTAGACTCCTGTGCTTCGTGGAAGTACATAAACAACGTCCTGCAAATGCATGCTCTCAAGGAATAAGAGTGAATTCAATGAGTATTACTTAAGAGTTTTTAATCATCCTGAACATAAGAATCTTGAATACAACAGGGATAGGGGATCTTTCATTCAGGTCTTCATAACAACAGCAGAAGAATATATTGAGAATAACTCAACCCAATTTGCTATAATGAGGTATCCAGCTTACTGTAAATACCACAAACACCAAGCCTTGTGACTCAGTGTGACCCACTGACTGGCAGCATCAGAATCATCTGGAAGCTTGTTAGAAATGCAGATACTAGAACCTACCCATGCTTAATGCAGTTAAAATCTGCATTTTTAACAAAGTCCTGAGGAGATTTGTATGCACATTATGTTTGAGAAGCTACTCTAAGGAGTATGCAGTAAGTATTGATCACATTCTAATTCCTTCTCACAAAGAAACTGATGGTAAGTCTCAGCAAGTGTGATAAAGGAATGATCTCAGTGATGGTCTGTCTGAAATTCTCTTGTGTCCATACTGCTCTCAAAGTCTACTCTGAACTGGGATTCTTTGGACATTTAATACGAAGATTTTGTCTTTGCTTATGTATGTACTCAAATTAAAGCCTTTGTGAACTTGGTCTTTATAGTTGATAACTTTCAAGGGTTAGAGTATACTCTAGAGCAGTGTAATCCAAAGTGAGGTCAGCAGGCTGGCTGCCAGTCTGTGAATTGTTTGTTACCTGTCTTCAACCTTGGTAGAATGGCCATGATGAGATAACGAGTTTTTGCCAGAATATAAATCACCTACATCATTAGGTGCACCCTTAAATCCAGTGGATATATTTTTTGCTTAGTAAGACTTTCTCAGTAATGGAAGCAGTGTGTTGATTTCCATTCTGGCACAAGCTGGGTACTTCCTCATGAGCAAGTACTTTGAATAGCACAGGCAAGGGATTAAATGCAGAAGGCCTCTCCATTTGCTACAATATGAGAGTACGTGATCACTCCAAGCTCTTCATGTATTAGCATAATAAATCAATACAAGTTGACTGCTCTGTGAACTCCATAATGGCTATTGTGGTCGATGCTAGATTCTTGCTACTTGGCACAGAGATGGTTCTCAATAAATGGATGAACTGCCTAGCTCAACTCCTGTTGTTGCTGTCATTTTCTTTTTCTGGCTTGGATGTGTGAGCTTTCTGAGGTATAGATATAGTTGGTCTTGCTTAAAGCGCCTTCAGCAGAAGTGACTGAAGGCAGCAATCACAGAAGAACGAGAAAAGGCAAGGTAAATTTTATGAAGGAGATAGAGATTAACCTGGAGTATGAAGGAAAAACGGGACCTAGATAAACCTAGAAAAGGAGATTCCAGAAAAAAGGCACGGCATGCACAAAACTTAGGAGGTAGGAATGTACACGGTGTGTTCAAGGGATACGTATGCCAATGTGTCAGGACCCAAAGGTTTAGGCAGCAGAGCCCCGGGAAAAAGTAGGGAGAATTGTGGATGGACCAGTTTCACGTTTTACATCTTCTCCCTTCTAAATCTATTGTACTTCCAAATCTTTCTCTTTCATTAAAATTTATGGCAAAAATAATGATAATTTCCTCATTAATCCATTTCTTACACACATAAAATTTAAATATTTTAATAAAAGTAGAAAAATTGTAATATCTTTGAAGGCTTCAAAAGTAAGATCTTACATAGTAGGTGACACATTTTCTACATAAAATATAGAGCATTGCTAATGCATATTAAATGTTAAGTCAGTCTTTCCAACTAGAATACACAGAAGAGCAAAACAGATGCTGTCTTTGAAAGAACAAAGGTGAGTTTGAAGCAAAGACCAAATGGGTTCAGATCAGCTATGATTTTTACAAATATTCAAGGGCTCATTGAGAAAAGCCTCCTTCTCCTTCATTCATGCCAACAATTTCATTTATCATTTTAAAGATGCTTCAGTAATGGGAGGGTAGAAGCTAATTGATGTGATCTAATTTTTCAGATTCAGGAGTTTTGGAGAAGGATCATTGTGACTGTAAAGCTACCCATTAAAAATAGCATTTATAAACCATCAGGAAAGAATACTTGCCAGAGGATAAACCAATTCAGATTGCTTACCTCCTTTCTCAAGATTCCTAGAAATAAATATTTCCATTACTTGTGAGAAATGTAGCTAAATTCATAACTGAAGCTAAAACAAAATAATTTTTTTTTTTTTCTAATAATACAGGTGAGCCTCAAGCCACCTAAGCCACAGGGGAAAGTAGTGGTGACCTAGAGGTTTGACCTATGGGGAATTTTTTTTCTAATTAGTCAACAGACCACAGTAAGAGAATTACTTGGTGCACCACATTTACTGAATGCCCTTTTAGAGAATAGCATTTCAATAGGCAGTATGTGCATGACAGAGAAAGGGCAAAAGGAAAAAGCAAAAGCTAGTGTATTTTTTTAGAGAAAAGGAAAGTTATTCAACATTGAGTATAATTTGTCAAGATAAATAGATGTGCTTCAAAGCATCCATTTAGCAAACATAGTGAATCAAATTACATGCCTGAAATTGTCCCCTCTAACTCATACTCTGCAGTGCTCTCTGAGTGACTTTCAAAATCTAAGTCTGAAATTGTCACTTTCCTGTTTATAACCTGGCAGCGGGTCTTTCATAACTTTTGAGACAAAGTCCAGATTCTTCAACATGTCATGAGAACCTCTATGGTCTGGATTCCACCTGGATTATCCAACCCTATTTCTTGTATCAACCAGCTTACATCTACCCCTCTTCTACTGCAACCAGAAGTTTCCTGTATGCACTACCTTTGTGCATCTAGTTGGGATTATCCCCCAGAATGTCATCATACCTTTTTCTTCCTGGGAACAGTATTTTGGTAATAGAGACTCAGCTTAGACATCACTTCCTTCCCATCTTACCACGTTTCCTGACCAGCTCACACCACCATTGAATGAATCCTTCAGACATAAATCTTCAGATTGTTGCAGGGATTAAATGAAATCCTATAGACAAAATGTTTAGCACAGGACCTAAAAACAGTGACTATCATTATACAGTATGTTATTATAATTATCCTGTACTGAGAGACCGTATAACACGGTGGTTAAAAGAATGAGTTCAGGAGTCAGACTGCCCAGCTCCACCACTTACAGCTGTGTGACTTTGGGCAAATTGTTGAGCCTCCTGTGTCAGTTTCCTCATCTGTAAAATGGGGACAGTAATAGTTTCTATCTCGTAAGGTGATTGTGAGAGTTACGGTATTTTTACACAAATAATGCGCACCTTCTACGATTGTTTGCCAATCATGCTCTCCCCCCGTGAGATATTTTCATAAGAGCCACTGTGCCAATTTTTTTTTTTTTTACATGTTTCTGTAAAAAAAAATTTACCAGCATGCACTTACAAAAATGCCTTCTGGAGGAAGGGCACAGATGGCAAACAGACGTAGAAGGCGTGTGTTATTTACGTAAAGTATGATAATAAGTTAGTACAGGAAAAGCACTTACTACTTGCCTCATAGTAAGTGCTCACTTAACGTTAACTATGTTAATGATGATGTATTTTTTAAGCATTTTATCAGAAATTTTCAAATATACACAAAAGTAGAGACAATAATATATTGAATGTCCAGGTACTCAACAAGTAGCTTTAGCAATTATCAAAATTTTTCCATTATTGTTTCACATTATCCTTCTTTTGTCTGTTTGTTACAAAACTGCTAAAATTCTAGAGTATTTTAAAGACATCATATTTGGTTGGTGGTGGTGCTGTCGAGTCGGCTCCAACTTCTGAGGATTTCACGTATAACAGAATGAAATGTTGCCCAGTCCTGTGTTACCCTCACAATAGCTGCTATGTTTGAGACCATTGCTGCAACCACTGTCCATCTCTCTCATCGAGGGTCTCCCTCTTTTTCGCTGACACTCTGCTTTACCAAGCATGAAGTCTTTCTCCAGTGATTGGTCCCCCCTGATAATATGTCCAAAGTAGTAAGACAAAGTCTCACCCTTCTCACTTCTAATGAGCATTCTGGCTGTACTTCCTTGAAGACAGATTTGTTCATTCTTCTGGCAGTTCATGGTATATTCAGTGTTTTTCACCAGCATTACTATTTGAATGCATCAACTCTTCTTAGGTCTTCCTTATTCATTGTCCAATTTTCACATGCCTATGAGGTGTTTGAAGATACCATGGCTTTGGTCAGGCACACCTTAGTCATCAAAGTGACATCTTTGCTTTTTTAACACTTTAAAGAGGTCTTTTGCAGCAGATTTGCCCGGTGCAATATGTTGTTTGATTTCTTGACTGCTACTTTCATGGACATTGATTGCTGATCCAGGAAGAATGAAATTCTTGACAATATTCATTAGTTTACCTTTAAATGCTTCTCTAAGAAATAATGACTTTTTAAAATAGAATCACAATACCTTTTACACTACTATCTTGCATATACTTCTGTGGTAGCACCTATGATATTTTATTAAATTTATTTATTTTCTTATCTTTCCTTCTAGGCTCTGAACCTTTTGAAAGCAGAGGACTGTCAAATTCATCTTAGCCTTTGGCCTACTGGCTAGAAAATGGTGGGAACTCAACAAATGTGTTTTAAGGAAGGAAGGAAGGGATAGCTCATACAAAGAGGAAAGTAAGACAGTTGATATTGAAATAGATACAATATAGTATAATAAGTACCTAAATAGCAGTAAGGACTAAATACTGTAATCTGAGAGAGATGACTCAGAAACCTATGTATAGCAAGGTTTAATTTGCAGGCAAGTTGTTATTTTATTGTCTGGGCCCAGTAGTGAGAAAGAAAGCAAAAATAAAATCATTGTGTTATACTGTATCACAGTGGTGTCAAAACATCCATTTTGGAGTTTGTATCTGCACCCCACCTCCAATAATGTGTGATATTATTTATCATTATTGAAGGACTTTTATGTTTGAGTCTCTGTGACCTTTAGTATGAAGCAAAAGAGTGTACAAAGTGCAGACATCAGATTGCTAGGTTCAAATTCTGGCTTGGCCCTTACGTAGCTCTGCAAGTTATTTACTTTCTCAGTGCTTCAGTTCTTCCTTTTAAAGTGGGAACAATAATAGCATCTATATCATAGGATTGTTGAGAGCATGTCACCTGCTTAGTACAATGCCTGATACATGATAAGAACTTTGTTTTTAATTCTTGGCTACTGTTTATTATCTAGAGATAATACAAGAGATCAATGAAATAAATTTAAGACATTTCCTGTGGCACAGAGTTGCCAACAAAGCTTGGCAGCAATTCCAAAATAAATCACACCAAGGCGTGGGATTTGGATATTGCCAAACTGAGGATTTAAGATACTTTTGGTTGCATTTCAATCTTACCTCTGTCAAATGTGATTGCAAAGACAGAAAAAAGACAATTATCACCATATGAAATAGGATAATCAGTTTTCACTGATTGTTTTTCAGGGCATTTGAGGCAATCTTAAAAACTTAACACATGGCACCCACTACATAAACATTAAGGCGATGACTTGATACAAAGTTGGCTTTATAATGAATAAAATAGCTTGAATAATGATCATAATAAGTATATTATCTATACTATATTGAATGACTACCATGTGTGCCAATATTTGACTTTTTTTGACCTAAGAAAATGGCCATGGAATGAACTTCAGCCTAAGTACTTTTTTCCTTTTTTCCCATTCTTTCAGATAGTAGCGTTCTCATTTTTACAGATAAGGAAGCCTGTGCTTAGAGAGAGTAGGTGACTTGCCTAAGCTACACAGCTACAAGGGGACAGCATGGGACTCGGGCCCAGGTTTTTTGGGTTCATCTCATTAGAGCTAATTCTGACATTGCTGTGTGTATTTCCTGGTCACGTAAATGATACAAGATCTAAGAATTGTTTGCCGTAGTGAAGAAGACACCGGGCAGTAAAATATTAAATGTTTTAAAAGGGGTAGATATTCAGTGATTAATCAAAGGCAGAAGAAAGCATATTGTTGTCTTAGCAGAAGATGTGGATTAAAGATGTGAGTTCCATGGTGCACAAAACCACAGAGCATTTTCCCTACAGGTAATAATGAGATAATTACCATCTATTGATTTCTGCGTATCCTATTGAATGTGTAAATAGTTACAATCATATTGATATGCAAAAGGAATTTATTTGCTTAACCTTTTAAGGGGAGAATGAGAAAGAGAAAATACTGTACATTCGGGGACAGAATCATTTTAAAGAAGTTGAAGCAACAGCTGAGTGGAAGGCAGAGTCACCTGGTGAACAGTGCCCCAGTCTGGGAGACAAGAGAGCTGAGCTCTTGACCTGCTTCTCGCCGACAGCTGTGAAGCCTCAGTAAATCCCTTACCCTTCCTGGGCCTTAGATTCCTCATGTCTAAAGTGATATGGCTGAACTTGATGCTCTTGAGGTTTCGTAAAGATTTTTAACTTATTGATCTTGTGAAATTAGATCAGTAATTATCTTTTAAAACGTACATTTTGTAAAGATGGAGAAATAAACTGGCAAAACTTGAAGTAGCTTATAATTAGAAATGCTTCCCATATTTAACTATAGTTTATTTCTTGTAGATGTATAAACTGAGTGAGTTACAGTTAAACTAATTTTGGGCCAGAGTGTAAAAAAAAAGAAAATAAAATGGCTAGACTTTACTGAGCACTTGCATATTTTTGAATGGTAAGATATTATTCACTATTGGTTAAAGCGCTCTGCTGCTAACCGAAAGATCGGCTGTCTGAACCCACCAGCCACTCAGTGAGAGAAAGATGTGGCCGTCTGTTTCCGTAAAGCTTAGAGCCTTGGAAACCACACGGGGCAGTTCTACTCTGTCCTATAGGGTCGCTATGAGTTGGAATAGACTCAACAGAGGTGGGTATTTTTTTTTTTATTCTATATATAAACCAAGTTTTATAAATTACTTAAGTCTTAAGATGAATGCAAACATTTATTCATTCAATCCTATAAAATGATTTGGGGGTCTTAGAAGTTTTGTTTTTGGTTTTTACATGTATGCAGTGACATTCCAGGTTTATTGGGTTTTAGAGTAACTTCTTCACTTTCAACATCACACTGAGCAGGATGAGTAATACGATAATCGTAAATTCACCCCATCCGTTGCTTTGGCCTGTCAATACCCTAATTACTTCTCTAACCCAGTTAGATGACTCAGAGTCAATGCGGTGAAGACTGATGATAAGACATGAGGCAACAGAAAGAACTTACTGTAGTTCCAGCCTGACTTTATGCTTTTACCATCCCTCCAGCTGACAATTTTAGGGCATAAATAAGAGAAGAGTCTGGTCATCAAAAGAGAATTCATTAGTCTTTTAAAATGTGACAGGCTGACATGACAGGCAGCCTACAAAGAAAGCATCTCGAACTTGCTGGACAGCATTTCCAATTGTCAGCATTTTCCTAGTACTTTAAGTTACAGCTGATTATTCACAAGTAAATGTTGCAGAAAAATAAAATGTAGCATATGTAATTTTTTAGTGAAATGTATTCTTATTTATTTGCATAGAGAATGTTCTATTTTAAATCTTGTATTTATAGAACATAAAAATTCACACATTTGACAAGATAGTTTTTTTTTTCTTCTGAAGAGGTTTTTCCTCTGAAGTATGAAGACGGAAATAAAATCTGACATTGTTTGATGCTGAAAATATTCCATTTTCCTTTAACATTTCAAAATGATATGTGATCATGTTTCAAGTAGGAATGGCTCCATTAAAGCCTGTGGAATCAACTCATTATTATTAATGACAGTAGAAAGAGTATTTTCAAATGAACATGCAGTCATCATTTTCGTATTTATGAAGCCTCTACTATGTGCCTGGTTATACTGTCTCCTAGAGAAATAAACCAGTGATGACCTTGTTTCTTAAGGAGCTTACAGTTTTGCAGGAGATATGCATACGGAATAATAAAACAAATAAGAATATGATGAGTACCATAATTGATATATAAACAAAAATAATGGGTTCTTGAGAGAGGGGGACCTTAACTCTGAGGAAATAGGGAAGAAATCACAGAGGAGAAAATATCCAATTTGAGCCTTGAAGGTTACAAGGAATATTATTCCCAGATGAGGAAACAGGAGCAGGGCATCACAGGAAAAGGATATATGAACAGATGTGAAGGAGGTGTATAGAGTGTTCGGAACTGGTTGCCAGGCCAAGATGGCTCAAGTGTAAATGGTAAGGTAAGTTGGGGCCCAGTTGTGCAAGTCATTCCATGTGGCTGTGAGGATGGCCTGGCTGCTATGATTGTCACACCACAAGCCACCCAGGCTCATCCTCCCTCCACCATCAGGTGCTTCTTTGCTAACACAGCAGTTATTTTAAACTGGTGTAGAAATTTGTGCTTGCCCAATTACTAGAGATTACTGGTAAGGTTGAGCATCTTTACACGTGTTCCTAAGCCACTTGGATTTCACTTTTTGTGATTTATCGTTTTCTGACTTGTTTTTGTCGTTTGCTCCTTGATTTGCAGAAACACTTTACAAATACTTGTCGTAATCCTTTGTCACTTTTATATGTTATGCTTCCATTGTACTTTGCTCGTTTTGTCTGTGATTTTACCCAATACACAACCTTTATTTTTTAAGTTTATTTAACAAATGCTTACTATGTGCCAAGTGCTGTTTTAAGTGCTTTACAAACGCACTCATTTGTAAACTCATTTAATCCTCACAACCATCCTAGGGAGAAGGTATTAATATCTCCAAATTACAGTAAGGAAATTGAGACATGAGAGGTTACATAACTTCCCCAAAGCCACACTGTTAGTAGGTGTGAACCTAGGAAATTGGTTCCTAGGAAATTGGATCTATACTGTAGGGTCGCTGTGAGTCATAATGGACTCAACGACAACAGATTTGGTTTTATGTTTTTTTCTTTTATAGTAGCTGTATTTCATGTCTCATTAAACAAGGCCTTTCCTAACTCAAAGATTATAAAAATTACCTATTACGTATTTTAATAATTTTATGCTTCTGTGATTTTTAGGTTTAGAATTTTAATCAATCTGGATTATATTCTTTTACACAATTTGAGTTAGGAATCTTCTTTTATCCTTAAATGTCACATCATTTTTTATACTATCCACCATTTCCCCACTGATTTTAAAAGACAAACGTATTGATTTGAAAAGATAAACTAGATTTTCATACGTACATGGATTTTCTTATAACTCCTTGATTCTAGCTCGTAGTAGCGTTTCTTCATTCTTTCACTAATACCACAGCGTTTTAATCACAGATTTCCCTTGCTATCCGAAAGTAGAACGTTCCTGTGAAACCCTTCATAAGCGGAAGTGGCCTGAAGTGAAGCAGCAATTACCATTTATTTATATGGGAAAAAAATTTGGGCATTCCCAGATCCAAAAAAATAGCCTACCAAATTATACCAAATAACATATAAAACCTAAAATAACACTAAAACCAAATAAAAAAACCAAACCCACTGCTGTCGAATGGACTCTGACTCACAGGGACCTCATAGGATTTCCAAGGCTGTAAATCTCTACCGAAGCAGACGGGCACATCTTTCAAACCACCGACCTTTCAGTTAGCAGTCAAGTGCTTTAACCACTGTGCCTCCAGGGCTCCCCCTCCTCCCCTCCACAAAAAAGATAACACTAACACGGCAGAGTGGTTAAGAGCTCCGCTGCTAACCAAAAGGTCAGCAGTTCAAATCCGTAACCGGATCCGTGGAAATCCTATGGGGCATTTCTGCTCTGTCTATAGAGTCGCTAAGAGTCGGAACCAACTTGACAGCACCTAACAGTAACAACATACAGTAAAAGCTGAGATGCTGAGTGTAGTTCCCGGCAAAGGAGCTTGGCTGCGCTGCTTGGGGTGCATGCTGCCTTTTTAACAGCCGGCTGCAAAACAAACACCAAACAGTATTTCCGCTTTTCGCCTTTTGTTGTAAAAGCGAAAATCCTCTTTGGATTTCTTTTAGTTAACAAAAACAGGCGCTAACGTAGCCTTTTCCTGAAAGCGAAGTGGCATAAAGCAAAGTTTCAGAAAGCGGGGAATATCTGTATTGTAATTTTATAGCAATGATGTTAACAAGTGTTGTGATAAGTATCATCTTTTTCAAAATATTCTTTGCTATTCTCGTGTATTTAATCTTCCAAAGAAAAATACAGGATTAGCTTCTCCTATGAAGTTTTTTTTGGAGGGGGGAAGAGGAGGTGGTGGTGGAGGATTTTGACTTGGGATGCGATGGACTTATAAATTGATTTGAAGAAAACTGATATCACTGAAATGATTATCATTTCCATACCAGAAAATTATCTCTTTCCATTTATTAAGATTTTTTTTTACAATTTCCTTCATAAACATCTTACACAATATTTACAAGCTTATTCCTAAGTATTTTATCACTTTTTTCCACTTAATTAATGAGATCTTGAATTCCATTAAAATTTCTCATTGGTTCCTGCTGATATATAGGAAAGCTAGTAATATCTACATATCTTTCTTGCATATAAATGCCATATTAAGTCTTCTTATTAATTCTAATAGCTTTTCAATTAGTTATCTTGGAATTTTTTGTTGAATCACATCCGTAAATATTGTTAGCTTTGTCTCTTCTTTTGCAATATTTATACTTTTTAATTATATTATCCCATTATATATATATATACACATATCTATATATGTTATGATGAAAACTATTGGTGATAATAGTCCTAATTTTCTATTACCTGATTTTAACTGAAATGCTTCAGTGTTTCACCATTTAGAATGTCCTTACACGGAAGTTTGATTTTATTCCTGGAGTGGTTTATTTTGCCCTCACATTTAAATGACACATTAACTAGTATAGAACTCTAGGTTCTTTTGACTCAGAACTCTCTAGCATCTTTCCATCAGAGGGGAAGTCTGATGCCAATCTGACAGTCATTCCATTGTGATAGCCTAGGGTTCTCCACTCCCTTCCTTTTTAGTTTTTAGGAATGTCTTCATCCTTGGAGTTCAAAAATTTCATCCAAATGTATATAGAGCTAGAGTTAAGGTTGCCAGATAAAGTAGAGGAAACCAAGATAAACTTGACTTTTAGATAAACAATGAATAATTTTTTAGTATAAGTATGTCCCAAATACATGAAGTTGTATTTGGTACATCCAACATCTCTATTTGGGGTATTTTATTAATGTTATTACTACTGTATTATTATTATTACTGTTTGGCACTTAGTGGGCTGTCATGGTTTGAATTATGTCCCCAAAAAATGTGTGTATCATTTTGGCTAGGCCATGATTCCCAGAATTGTGTGGTTGGCCTCCATTTTGTAATTGTAATTTTATGTTGAAGAGGATTAGGGTGGGATTGTAACACCACCTTTACCCAGGTCACATCCCTGATCCAATGTAAAGGGAGTTTCCCTAGGGTGGGGCCTGCACCACCTTTTATCTCTTAAGAGATAAAAGGAAAGGGAAGCAAGCAGAGAGTTGGGGACCTCATACCATCAAGAAAGCAGTGCCGGGAGCAGAGCACGTCCTTTGGATCCAGGGTCCCTGTGCAGGGAAGCTCCTAGTCCAGGGGAACATTGATGAGAAGGCCAACAGAGAGAAAAAGCCTTCCCCTAGAGCTGATGCCCTGAATTTGGACTTTTTAGCCTACTTTACTGTGAGGAAATAAATTTCTCTTTGTTAAAGCCATCCACTTGTAGTATTTCTGTTGTAGCAGCACTAGATGACTAAGACATGGGTTTGTTTTCAAATGATAGAAATATTTTCTCAATTATTTCTTTGACATCGTGTACTAGGTCAAAAAACTGGTTCTTAAAAATCCCTGTGTGTTCGAGAAGGGAGAGGGTTGACATGTTGTGGGGTTGTTAACCAATGTCATAAAACAATATGTGTACTACTGTTTCATGAGAAACTATCTGTTCTGT
>NW_004444120.1:4382171-4384754 GCF_000243295.1 Trichechus manatus latirostris
CTTTGAAAGAGCACATAGTAATCTTTTTGTCTTATATCCTTAGTTTTAGAGATTATAGGCAGTGTTTTAACTTTAAAAAAAAAAAAAAAAAAAAAAAAATCCCTGTGTGTGGTGAATATAGCATTACTTTTATTCACCAGATGAGCTGTTTTTAAACTGGTGTTGTTTCTTAGATGCTTGCTTAATAGAATAGAGGGGAAAAAACGGTGTTTTTTTCCTCCTTTATTCACTCTGTTTTAGAAAGACAAATACTGGAAATCCTCAATCTATTATTGCCTATGCCTGATAACTTTTCTATTATGTTTATATATTTTATCTTTTATGCCTATGTTTTGAGAAGTATCTTCAGCCACATTAATTTTATTATTTAGACCTTTCATTAAAATTTTTAAATTTTAGCTATCATGGTTTTAATTTTTAAGAATTTTATCTCATTCTCAACTTATTCCCTTTTTATAGGGACTGTGACTTTTTAATTTAAGTCATTTTTTGTTTTTGCGTTTTCTTCGTTTTCTCCAAGGTTAGTTCTGTTTGCTTAGTTTTCTCCTTCTGTGTCAAAGTGTTGATTTTCTTCAAATATCTGGTGACACTTGGTAGTTCTTTCATATTTATAATCATTCATATTTATACATGAACAATTTGGTTTATCAGTAAACATAATTGCTGTGGTTTTCATAGTAGTTGTGAGGTCTTTTTTTGCAATAGGCCTCTCCCCTGTATAGGAGAGGGAAATCTATGGGAAAGAGGTCCCAGGCATGCTGGTCTTCCTTTTGATATGCAAGTACAAGAAAACAAAATCAAACCCATTGCCGTCGAGTTGATTCCAACTCATGACAACCCCATGTGTTACAGAGTAGACCTTCTCCATAAGGTTTTCTTGACTGTGATTTTTACGGATCACCAGGCCTTTCTCCCACAGTGCTCCTGGGTGGGTTCGAATTACCAACCTTTTGGTTAGTAGTGAAGTGCAAACCATCTGCACCACCCAGGGACCTCAGGGACCTCATGCAAGAACAAGGAGGCAGAAAAGCTAAAACTGCCTTCCCCATGACTACAAAACCAAGTGTTTCTCTGGGCAGCACTTTAAACATGAACTGCTTTAACAAAGGACAATATAAAATTTGAAGACAACAGCATCAAAGATTTTAGAACAACTTGATTCAGAGCCATTACTACAAATTGTTCTGTTGCAAGAGTGTTTGATACTTAAAATAACATGGTGTTGTAGATTGAATTGTGTCCTCCAAAAATCTGTGTCTACTTGGCTAGGCTATGATTCCCAGTATTGTGTGATTGTCCACCATTTTGTCATCTGATGTGATTTTCCTATGTGTTGTAAATCCTACCTCTATGATGTTAATGAGGCAAGATTAGAGGTAGTTATGTTAATGAGGCAAGACTCAATCTACAAGATTAGGTTGTATCTTGAGTCAATCTCTTTTGAGGTATAAAAGAGAGAAGTGAACAGAGACACATGGGAACCTCCTACCACCAAGAAATCAGTGCTGGGAGCAGAGTGATCAATAAACATATGGGCCATACCCTAAGCATAGCAAGTAGAAAGAGGCAAGTCTTCAGGTCTTTGATACCGCAAACCACCATCTCTGACTGAGAAGAAATATTTAGAATCTATTTCGGACTTGAAAAAAAGTGTGTGTGTTTAAAAAGACAAAACGAGAGGGAAAAGTAATTGTATGAAATAAAGGAATAACTAAGTTTTCAGAATTTAAAATAGTCTGTGTTTTAAAAAATCTTCCTAACAGGTACATTGCACCGTAAAGTTTAAAGTTGTGGGTCATCAATACTTTGATTGGCAGAATATTTCAAAGTGCATTCACACTCTTATCAGTACTTTGAGTTTACTTTTACATATGATCTTTTTATACAAAACTTAGTTATATCATGGTGAGTCTCTAAGCTTTCAATTTTGACCACTAATTCTTTCTTTTCTACATTGAATATCAAAATAAGAGATCTCACTCTCACAGATGGGAAATAATACTATGTGTGATCCATATGTCTTCCTCTTGTATACCTCATCAATAGAACTGCCGCTAATCCATCTTATTAGATCATAGTGATTGAATTTACAACACGTAAGGAAATCATATCAGATTACAAAATGGTACCCAATTATACAATACTAGGAATCATGACCCAGTCAAGTTGACAGATACTTTTGGGGGACACAATTCAATCCATGACACCAATCCATATAAAGAATTGTCAAAAGTAAAATAAAGCTGCAAAACTGAAAACAGGGAACAGAGATGTCAATCTGTGAATGATGACAACTTCAAAACTAAAAGGGGGAATAAATGGTATAGTTATAGAACTTCCATATGGAAAGGAAGTCAAGGTGCTATCAAGACTAAAAGACTGTTTTAAACTTAGGAAGATAAAGGTAAATTTCAGAGTTACCACAAAGAAAATTAATAAATTCACTCACCAAAATAAAGAAGAATATCAAAAAGACTCAGGAAACACAAAATTAACAACAACAAAAGATATGAAAAGAAAATCCATAAACAAAAAGAGCTCAGCACAGAAAATTAAACAGAACAACGAAACCATTAACATTAC
>NW_004444120.1:4384854-4405270 GCF_000243295.1 Trichechus manatus latirostris
ATAACAAAATGGCAGCAGTAAATTCATACCTACTGATAATCAGACTGAATGTAAATGTTTTAAATGCACCAGTCAAGAGACAGAGAGTGGCAGAATGGATAAAAAACATGACCCATTAATATGTTGCCTACAAGAGACACACCTTAAACACAAAAGCGTAAATAGGTTAAAAATCAAAGGATGGAAAAAAAATATATCAAGCAAACAGTAAGCAAAAGAGAGCAAGAGTGGCAATAATAATTTCTGATAAAATAGATTTTAAATCAAAATCCATTATAAGAGACAAGGAACGGCATTGTATAGTGATTATAGATGGTCAATCCACCAAGAGGACATAACCATAATAAATATTTACACACACAATGACAGATCTCCTAAATACATAAAAGAAATTCTAACAAAATTGAAAAGAGGAATAGATAGTCCTAAAATAATAGCAGGAGACTTTAACACACAACTTTTGATCATGGACAGAACAACTAGAAAGAAACTCAACAAAGATACAGAAGATCTAAATAATACAATCAACCAACTTGACTTCATAAACATACACAGAACACACCAGCCACTGCAGCACAGTACACATCCTTCTCCAAAGCACATGGATCATTCTCCAGAATAGACCATATTGTAGGCCACAAAGCCAGCCTCAATAAATTCAAAAACATCCAACTAATACAAAGCATCTTCTCTGATCATAATGCTATAAAACTAGAAATCAATAACAGAAAGAACAAGGAAAAATATTAAATACATGGAAATTGAATAATGCCTTACTTAAAAACTATTGAGTAATGGATGATATTAAAAATAGAATTAAAAAATGAAAACACAGCATACAACATACCAAAACCTTTGGGAAACAGGGAAAACAGTGCTCAGAGGAGAATTTATAGCAATAAATGCACACATCAAAAAAAAGAGAAAAGGGCCAAAATCAATAGCTTAACCTTACAACTTCAACAGATAGAAAAGGAGCAGCAAGAGGAGTTCACATTCACCAGAAGAAAGGAGATAACAAAGATCAGAGTAGAAATAAATGAAATAGAAAACAGAAAAACAAGAGAAACAATCAACAAGACTGGAAGTTGGTTCTTTGAGAGGATCAATAAAATTGACAGTCCACTGGCCAAACTGACAAAGGAAAAAAATGAGAAGATGCAAATAACCAAAATAAGAAATGAGATGGTTGACATTACGACAAAACCAACTGAGATAAAAAGGATCATAACAGAATATTTTGAAAAATTGTAATCCAAAAAATCTGAAAACCAAGATGAAATGGACGAATTTCTAGAAACACACTGCCTACCTAAACTAACACAAATAGAGGTAGAACATTTGAATAGACACATAACAAAAGAAGAAATTGAAGATGTCATAAAAAAATAAAAACCAACGAAGAAACACACTGGCTTAGATGGCTTCACTGGAGAATTCTACCAAACATCCAGCAAAAAGTTGACACCAATTCTACTCAAATTATTCCAGAACATAGAAAAGGAAGGAGTTCATTCTATGAAGCCAGCATAACCCTGATACCAAAGCCAGGCAAAGACACTACTAAAAAAGAAAATTACAGACCAATATCTTTCATGAATATAGACGCAAAAATTCTCAACAAAATTCTAGTCAACAGAATTCAACAGAATATCAAAAAAATAATACACGATGATCAAGTGGGAGTCATAACAGGGATACATGATGGTTCAACATTAGAAAATCAATCAACATAATTCACCACATAAGTAAAACATAGAAAAAGAATCACGTGATCATCTCAATCAACAAAGAAAAGGTATTTAATAAAATCCAAACCTTTTTCCTGATAAAAACCCTCAACAAAATAGGAATAGAAGGGTAACTCCTCAACATAATAAAGGGTATATATGCAAAACCAACTGCCAACATTATTCTCAAAGGAGAAAGTTTGAAAGCATTCCTCTTGAGAACAAGAATGAGACAAGGATGCCCATTATCACTACTCTTACTCAATATTGTACAATAAGGCAAGAAAGGGAAATAAAGTGTATCCAAATTGGAAAGGGAGAAGTAAAACTATCCTTATTCACAGGTGACATGATCCTATACATAGAAAATTCCAGAGACTCCACAGACAGTTACTGGAACTAATGGAAGGATTCAGCAAAGTGTCAAGGTACAAGATCAGCCCACAAAAATCAGCTGAATTCCTCTACATTAACAAGGAGGACTCTGAAAAGGAAATCAAGAAAACAATACTATTTACAATAGTCCCCAAAAGGATAAAATACTTAGGAATAAATCTAACCAGGGATGTAAAAGACTTATACAAGGAAAACTATAAAACACTACTGCAAGAAACTAAAGGAGATCTACATAAATGGAAAAAACATTCCATTCTCATGGATTGGAAGTCTTCACATTGTGAAAATATCAGTACTACTAAAACCAGTCTGTAGCTATAATGCAATCCCAATCCAGATCCCAACATCATTCTTTCATGAAATGGAAAAACTGTTCTCCAACTTTATATGGAAAGAAAGGGGGCCCCAAATAGCTAAAGCAACATTGAAGAAGAACAAAGTAGGAGGCTTCACACGTCCCTATCAGAAAACTGATGATACAGACACAGTAATCAAAACAGCCTGGTTCTGGTTCAATGACATTCACATAGATCAATTGAATACAATTGAGAACCCAGAAGTAAATCCATCCATCAACGGGCAGCTGATCTTCAACAAAGGGTCAAAGTCCGTTCAATGGAAAAGAAACAGTCTCTTTAACAAACGATGCTTGCAAAGCTGGCTATCCATATGCAGAAAATTTAATCAGGATCCATACCTCACACCATGCACAAAAACTAACTCAAAATGGATCAAAGACTTAAGTGTTAAAGCTAAATCTATAAAGTTCCTAGAAGATAACATAGGGTCAAAACTAGGGAACCTAATTTTTGGTATAAATAGCCTATAAAACAAAATTTAAAATGCATGACTGACAGAAGATAAATTAGATAACTGGGACCTCCTAAAAATTAAATACTTACGCTCTTCAAAAGACTTTACCAAGAGAGTAAAAAGAGAACCTACAAACTGGAAAAAAAATCTTAGGCAAAGACATACCTGATAAGGGTCTAATCTCTAAAAGACATAGAAAACTTCAGCAACGAAAAGACAATCAAATCAAAAAATGGGCAAAGGACATGAACACACACTTCACCAAGGAGGACATTCAGGTGGCCAACATGAAAAGATGTTTGTGAGCATTAGCCATTAAACCAAAAAACCAAACCCATTGCCGTTGAGTCGATTCCGACTCATAGAGACTCTATAGGACAGAGTAGAACTGCCCCATAGGGTTTCCAAGGAGCAGCTGGTGGATTCAAACTGCCGACCTTATGGTTAGCAGCTGAACTCTTAACCACTGGGCCACCAGGGCTCCAAAGCACACTCAGTCCTTTCTTAATTCAAGGCCTTTGGGCTAGGGGTTTCCTCTCCTGGGACACTTTTTCAAGCTCTTAGCAAAGCCAGCCATATCCAGACTCCCAGGATTGGTTTACCTGTTTAAAAGGCTTAGGATCATAGTCTTGGGGGACAACTTAGTGAATTGGCATAACATAGTTCACAAAGGTAATGTTCTACATCCTAGTTTGGTAAGTAGCATCTGGTTTCTTAAAAGCTTGCTAGCAGCCATCTAAGATACAGCTAGTTATTGGTCTTTACTTGTGTGGAGCAAAAGAGAATGAAGGAAATCAAAGGCTCAAAGGAAAAACTAGTCCACGGGACTAATAGCTCACACAAACCACAACCTCTTCTAACCTGAGACTAGAAGAACTAGATGGTGCTCAACTATACTACCAACCATTCTGACCAGGGACACAATAGAAGGTCCTGGATAGAATGGGAGAAAAATGTAAAACAAAACTCAAATTCCTAAAAAAGGACAGACCTACTGGACCAATAGAGACTAGAGGAACCCCTAAAACTATCACCCTAAGATACCCTTTGAACTTGGGATTGAAGCTATTTCTGCAGGTCACCTTTCAACCAAGTAATAGATTGGCTTATAAAATAAACAATATCACTTGTGAGTAATGTGCTGCCTTAAACAATTAACTATATGAGACCAAACAGTCAACATTTACCCAAAGGCAAAGATGAGGAGGCAAGGAGGGGAAGGGAGGCTGGATCGATGGAAACAGAGTGGAAATAATGAGAATGCTGACACATTGTCAAAATTGTAACCAATGGCATGGAACAATTTGAATCAAACTTGTTAAACAAGAACCTAATTTGCTGCGTAAACTTTCACCTAAAACATAATAAAATATTATTTTAAAAAACTCTATGGAACAATTCTTCTCTGTAACTCATGAGGTCACCATGGGACAGAGGCCAGCTCGACAGAAGCTGACAACAGCAACAAGAACGCTGGAATTTGAAAGGCAAGCAAAAGGGGGATGAACTAGAAAAAGAAACCGAGAGGAGGGACTAAATCAGGAGTTGGTGTTGTGATAGAAGCCAAGGGACAAGCAGATTGTACAGAGAAGTCAAGGAAGACGAGGGCTAACAAGTACAATTTGAGACTACAGTATGACTCTGAAACGTTAGGGCAAAGTGTGACGAGTACCACTTCAAGGCTGTGGTGGTGGTGATGATGGTGGTGTGTGTGTTGTGTGTTAATATTCGAACCATACTGAAGCTGAATTCTAAAATGATCCTAGTAAAGAGATCTCCTTGTTGAGGACAGAGACTTCCTATTTTCCATAGAATATATGGAAATAACAAAGCCTTGAGTCCCATAAAACTCAATACATTTATTTTGATCTCAATAAAAAAAAAATGATCGATTTATAAACTGTGAGTCACTCAGGGGACAGAATAGTTACTCTATAATCCCTAAAGATAACCAGTGTCTCTCATTTCTCTCTGACTCAACTACATTAAGTAGAGAAGCTCTGATCAGATTAGTCAGCCACTATTATATATGAAGCAGCTCCCATAATCACAATATATGGGCAGGAGGCTGAGATAAGACCTTCCCAAAGTTCAGAGGACAAAAGTAATTGTAACCACCAAAAATATGACAGATCTTAAAAGTCTGTGTAATGAGCCGTTCAAATAATGACTCGTAAGTCATAGTTTTGTATCATTTGCAATAGTTTTAAAAAAACAATTTTCATCTTTATTTAAAATAAAAACAAAGTATAAAAATGTGTAATTGAATTGACATGACATCAGTCATGCAGTCTCTGCTTGTTTGTATTTTTTCATTCTTTCAAAAAGAGCTTGTTGGTTAATGTCAATACACAGCTTTGCACTGCATGGAACATAAATCTGCTGTTCTTTTAATGTTTTAAGGTTGTCTGTTGTTTCTTTCTTAGACATCTTCTAAAGCTTTCTTTAAGCATCTCTTTCTTCTCGACAATGTCTCTGAATAACCTCTCCTTACCTCTGTCAGTATTTTTCTTTTCCTAGTATTCCCCACTTCTATCACACCACAGCTTCTTCTCTCCTCTGATTTAGAATTTCTGAGCAGAGTTGGCTGGAATAACTAGTGTCCCAAGGCTGGAGAAATAATAAGACCCTAGTGAGAAACTCTTCGGAGAAAATTACAGTCCAGTGCCATGGATAGCAGAACACGTGTTTCTCAAAATATTAACCACATTCCCCCAAATTTTCGTTGCTGTATCATTGAAAACATACCTATTGGCAAGCCATTGGCTCAGACTGTGATCTCTGCGCCAAGAAGTTCTAGGCAAACTAGGCAGATTGGTTTCAGTTCTTGAACTATCTGTGGTAAAGCACAAAGCCCCCCTTCCCAATCTATTATGGACCAATCTTTCATAAAACACATCAAAAATGAGTTTATGAAAAGTTAAATTAAAATAAAGCAAACAAACAGGAAACAAGCTCAAATTTGCCTTTTATTATTACATGAAAACAGACATGACATGGCTGTGACAAATTGCTGTAAGAGTTTTAAATGGTTACTCTGAATTGATGTCCATACTTTATCACAGATGATTAACAGTTAGCTAGTAACAATTTGCAGACTGGCATAGATCCACAAAGCACCCTTTGAGTGGTAATGACTAAGAAGCATAGGACTCCTTGTCTCAGTGTGGGCCGTGTAATTGGCAAACACTAAAAGATTTTGAGCATCCCCAAAAGTGGAAAATGATAGTTATTTAAAACGAATACTAGAGGAGAATATTTATTGATGTGCAGAGATTTTTCCCATATATTAATTGAGAAAAGAAGGTTAGAAAACAATATGATCTATGATTTATTGTATGAAAATTGAAGGACTGGAGTTATTTGGTTTTTCTTTTCAAAGCATCTAGTTTCAAAGATGTATTTAGTTGAATATCAGCAATTTCATATGGTGAAAATTAATATATTAAATAGAGTTCTATCTCAGTAAGAGTTCCCACCCCCTTCTAACAAACAATTATGTGCCCACTACAAATGGACAATCATCACTTTTCTTTATTTTACAAAAATATAGCTTGTTGTCTCTATTTAGAAAAGAAAATTACTTCACTAAAATGAACTTAAACTGATATGAACTTGTCACTGCAGAGTTCAGCTTGGATTGTTTTGCAATTTATCTTCAATAAATTAATCCTTATCTCCCTAGGCCAGGCCTTTGACATGTGTGGAACAAAACTCAGCCAAATGTCAAAATAGGAGGGATGGAAACAGCTCAAATGAAATATATCAGACAAATCCAAGTTAGATGAATTTATGTTTTCTGGGACAGAGAACACTAATTAAATTAATATTAGTAAAGTGGAATCTGCTGCATATTATTAAAAATTATTAAATATATAGATGTTTAAATAGTGAATACCTTGGCATTCTAATGCCTAGTGAATATGCTCTAATCTATTTAGAACACTGCATAATAGTAGCGTACTTCCTCAGATCAGATACTCTATTGTTCTTCAATTTGAAAAGGAATAAATCATCCCAAACATTTTCCTTACATTTCTGGCTTTTGTATTTCAAATTATAAAAGTGCTATGATACTTGAAGTTTAGATTTTACTAATATATCCATACTTCTATAATAAAGTCACATGTCAGTGTAAGGGAAGAATATTGGAAGAAGAATCAGAAAAACATATCTTTCAAAACATTCTAGTCTCCTCCTCTGTTCAGCAGACAAAGAGATGGGGGCAAAGGGGGTCCCCACAAGGCACTCAGAACAGCAAGTGTTGCAGCCGCTAAAATAAAAAGAGAATCAGACGGTCCTCCCTTATTTATCTGCGGCTCAAAAGGAAAGTAACCTGGATCAGCAAGCGTGCAAAGAGCAGGCCAAGGTGCACTTCCCTATTTTCTTAATTTTGTCTCCAAACCAAAAAAACCAAACTCGTTGCCGTCGGGTCTATTCTGACTCCTAGTGACACTGTGGGACAGAGCAGAACTGCCCCATAGGGTTTCCAAGGAGCAGCTGGTGGATTCGAACTGCTGACATTTTTTGGTTAGCAGCCAAGCTCTTGACCACTGGAAAGTAGCACCTGCAAGGGTCCTCCATTACTCAAGTTTGGAATAATTACCATACATTATTTAGTCCCCCCTTCCCCGCATGCTGGCACACAGTGAGAGCGCCAAGCCTTCAGTGCCTCCTTTAGCATTTTGCTTATTGCAGCCTATGTTCGGCATATGAATCATCCAGCCCCCAGCAGAGGACTGCATGGAAAGAATAAGATTTTAGGTCGAGAACCAGCCCTGTGGACTGACAGTTGGTTCTTACCATGTAACTATTTATGGCAAGTAAAATAGGATGACAACAAATGGCTATGATTTTCTCTTTGTTAATGGATTTCACCAGGTTGGGGTTGGTGGGCTGTGGAGGGGAAGGCGAAGAAAGTAGAAATGTCATAAATGAATGAATATTCAGCTCCAAAATTGTGCTTAAGTAAATCTGGGGGAAAAAGATCACAGCAGGTTCTTATTGCTCAATTCTAGTCCATTTGCAGAGAATCAAAAGGCAAAGCAACATGAGTGAAAAGCAATATATCAAGCTCAGCAGGAATTTGCCACCTTGGCTTTCGATGTTACTGCATTTATGAATTTAACTGTTTTTACCACCAGCCTTCAAGATATCAGCCTTCACCAAGAAATATGGAAAAGGTTTGGATGAGCAAAGCAACACTGACTCAAAATTAGCTCTAGGAACAAGATAACATACTCCATGGCTTAAGGAGTAACTAAACTTAAAGCTAACTAATGTATGTCTGGGCTGGGCTGAGGGATGCACCCAAAAGTAGATTCTTGAATTTGCTCCAAATCTATGCCTCATAAACATAACTTTCTATGGAAAAAAATTCAGAAAGCAAAAATTTTGATAGCCAGCTACATGAGTGGGTTGCATCTTATTGTCTTCAAATAAAAAGGACAATGATCAGTATATTGCATTTCTGGCTCTTTTGAGACAGATGGTTTCATTCTCCACCGATTAATGGTTCAATATCATGTCAGGTTCATTTCAAGAGGATTGCCATTTATAAGAGAGAAATTGTGGGTTTCATACCAGTCTTCTGAGGAAATATTTATTTTTATTTTGAAGTCTAATTCCAGCTGAGCTGCCTAGCAGAAAAACTGAAAATTGCTTCTCTTGTCATTGAGATAAAGAGTGATTCCATTTTTAAAAAGTCCAAATTGTTTACTTACGGCGACTGTAACGATAGAGTCAAAAATCTGCATCAACACTACAGCAATATAAAACTAGTCTGAAACATATAATGTATACCTCATTTCTTTAGCCTAGAAGCTATCGACACGCCAAACACTACATACATATGTGCTTCCCTTGCTTAGCACATCCCAGTTAACTTCGTTACAGCGTATGTTAAAATGAGGTATTTTCTAATACTAAGAACTTTCCCCATGGAATCTTATTTGTATATAAAACAACCCATCTAGAGTTATAGTTTTGACTTCTTCACTCTTCTATCTTCCCTTACATAACAAAAAGCACTGATTGGGAAGGAAATTTGCTAAGGAATAGAGAATTGGTATTACTTGCCTGCGCTTACGGTGTAGGTCACTCATCAAACGTGTTAAATGGTTACGACAGTCTAGTTCTTAGCCTAGCATTCAAGACCCTTCTTCATTTGGCTCGAATCTAGCCTTTTGCCTCATTTCTCATTTTTTCTTCTCATGTGCCATGTACTGTTGCTGAATAAAACTTAAACTGAATTTACCTGAACAGGTCCTATATTTATATTATCTGCCTCTAACAAATTTCCATGCCATTTTCACTAGCCCAGAGGACTAACTTACTTCCAAGATCCCTTCTAATTTTAAATTTGATGATTTATGATTCCAGGAAGTAGCACTCCCTATTCTTTGGTTCCCCTAGGTGAATACAATGTCTATTTTCTCAGTTCCCCTGTCTTATTGTTCTTATCATGTATGTATGTTATATATCTGTGCCCATGTGTTACCTCCCCTACTATATTTTCAGTTCTCAGAAGGGAGGGATGCTGCATTTTTTAACTTTGCATGTCTCACAGGCCCATGATGGTACCTAACACCCAGTAGATTTCCTCTAATTGAATTGCAGTGACATTATCAAAGCAACCTCCCTTCCAATGCAGGAGTTTTGTACTGTGGCTTTTTTACTAGTCTGTTTTCACCTGCATTTCCTTTTGGTTTGGAAGCAGATTTAGAACTGTGTCTTCCCTGGCCATCGCTCTGAGCGTGGCCACTCTGGAGGACAGAGGACAGTGCCCTCCACCCGTTCTTCCCGCAGCCAGGTGGGCACAGCCCCAGGGCTCCCCTCCCTGCAACAAAGCCTTAGGCTTCCACTTCTGGCCTGAAGGAGTCAGGCTGGGGAGGGGGCTCTTGGCCTGGCTGGGGTGACCGTGAGAGTTTCAGTGCCCCGGGCATGGGCCACACAAGCTTGTGATACCACAAGGACCTGATGGGCTTGTGATGGATGTAGACGTTCTGAGCCTACGTTGTTATTGTTTATGTTTCTTTATTTTTTAAATGCATACAGGAAGAACCATATGTTTTGTGCTTTGTATGTAGCCTCAGCAATGGGGCCGCTAGGGTTTTGCTTCTGCCAAGATTAAGAGAAAGAGATGTGTACCCCAGTTGGGGAGACCCTGACACCCCCCACGCACATACACGAATACACTTTAGCACCAGGGTGTGTGGACATGGAGCTGCACTGGTCAGACCGGGAGACCCAGCCTGGCCAGACTGTGTCTCAGGCCCCAGGGTTTTTGTTGCCCACAGTTGTCCTGGGAGCTGGCATTGAAACCAGGCTGTATGTCTGTCCGTAGTTGTCCAGCATAGTGCTTAAAGTCCAGGCTTTCTGCTTCTGCCGGATGTAGTTCTTCAGCTCTGCCTGCTGCTCGTTCTAGGTCTAAATCTGATCTACAATCCATACAACCCAGGACACGTAACAGAGGCGACACTCTTTTCTGACTTCCTAAATAGACCATTTCCACTTGAAGAGACTCACACAGGAGCATTTAACTACCTGATATGAAAGTAACCTCATGAATTTTCCAGGCCAGGGTCAGAAAAACAACATTTAGGCCTATGGCTTGAAAGATTCACCCACATAATTTCCAAACACATAGTCCTCTAATTCTTTTGAATACCTACTATGTGACAAAGAATTTCCAGGCATACTATCTCATTACATTCTCTTAATAATCCTAAACAGAAAGTTGAGAAAAACTAAAGCTTAAAGTATAGCATCGAGGAAAACTCAGGCTACAAACATTATGGGTTCACCTAGGTCATAAAGCTAGTAAATGGCAGGAACAGGATTTGAGCTCAAGTGCATTAGAGCAGAATCTAGTGCTCCTCTACCCGAGGGTGTGAAGATTTGTCGACTGTGTGTGGTACATGGCCAGTGCTCCCCTGATCCATATAAAGCAGCTGAGCCTCATCTCTGTAGTTGCTCTTGTAGTGGGAACCACCATCACCCCAAGGTGGCTTCACGATGGGTGATCAGCAAATTACCTTGTCCACTGAGTCATCTATTTTTACACTGCAAATACCTCCCAGGTAGAGGGACTGACTTGCTTGGTTAGGATTAGCCTAAATGGCTCAGGGCCTTGCTGTTTAATTATTCATGCCTACAGCCTGTGACTAAAAACTTTAAAAACTAAAACCTTGCTATTCAAAAGTGTGTTCTATAGACCAGCAATATCAGCCCCACCTAGGAGCTTGTTAGAAATGCAGAATTTCAGGCCTCACCCAAGACCGCCTGAATCAAAATTCATATGGCTCTAAAGTTCAGGAAGCACTGCTCTAAATAAAGCACTCTATGTATTTAAAACACTTCTTTTAGGATACAATCATTTTCTAGTATGCTTGGGACTAAATTCAGGGAAAAAAATTCTCAAATAATGTCTCCTTTTATATTTTTGTTTGTTTTCTAAAAATAAAAAATGCTGATGTTTATCTTCATTGCCTTTTGGAAAACAATCACCTGTTTCCAGCAATAGCTCCGCAACTCTGACCATTGATCTAAGTGCCCGGTTTGCTTAGTACCTGTACAGCATGCACGGAAAGCCCACCCAAGTAAAGCTTTGTTCCTTACAGCAGACAGAGGGGAAAAAAAAGAAAATTGATTTGGGGGGTTTTGGAAGATGAAACACTGAAGTGGAAATATCAATGGACTGGGTTCGAGAAGACCTGCATTTAAATAAGACCCTCCGTCAGACTCACCAGATGCCCTTAGGAAGACCCTTGCTCACCTCTGAGCCCTGGGCTTCCTATAACTATAGAATAAAGTTGGATAACATAATCTCCAAGGTGCCTTCCCACTTTGAATACTTGTTTGGACTCAAGCCTCTCCCTTCTCTTTCCTTAATAGTTCCCTCATTGTTCCCCTCGTCTTGTTCTCCACTGTTATTTCCTAGTCCAGATCCCCATCATCTCTTGCTTCAGTTATTGCTACTATTGTTGTTAGGTGTCATCTAGTCCTTTCCGACTCATAACCACCCTATGTACAACGGAATGAAACACTGCCCAGTCTTGCACCATCTTCACAATTGTTGTTGTGCTTGAGCCCATTGCTGCAGCCACTGTGTCAGTCCATCTCGTTGAGGGCCTTCCTCTTTCTCGCTGACCCTCTGCTTTACCAAGCATGATGTTCTTCTCCAGGGACTGGTCCTTCCTGATAACATGTCCAAAATACATGAGATGAAGTCTCACCATCCTTGCTTTTAATGAGCATTCTGGCCATACTTCTTCCAAGACAGATTTGTTCATTTTTCTGGCAGTCCATGGTATAGTCAATATTTTTCGTCCATGCCATAATTCAAAGGTGTCAATTCTTCTTTGGTCTTTCTTATTCATCATACAGCTTTCGCGTGCATATGAGGCAATTGAAAATACCATGGCTTGGGTCAGGTGCACCTTCGTCTTCAAGGTGACATCTTTGCTTTTTAACAGTTTAAAGAGGGCTTTTGCAGCAGATTTGCCCAAAGCAATACGTCGTTTGATTTCTTGACTGCTGCTTGCATGGCCGTTGATTGTGGATCCAAGTAAAACGAAATCCTTGACAACTTCAGTCTTTTCTCCATTTATCATGATGTTGCTTATTGATCCAGTTGTGAGGATTTTTGTTTTCTTTATGTTGAGGTGTAATCCATACTGAAGGCTGTGGTCTTTAATCTTCCTTAGTAAGTGCGTCAAGTCCTCTTCACTTTCAGCAAGCATGGTTGCGTCATCTGCATATCACAGGTTATTAATGAGTCTTCATCCAATTCTGATGCCTCGTTCCTTTTCCACATAGTCTAGCTTCTCAGATAATTTGCTCAGCATACAGATTGAATAAGTATGTTGAAAGGATACAACCCTGACACATACCTTTCCCGATTTTAAACCATGCAGTATCCCCTTGTTCTGTTCTAATGACTGCCTCTTGGTCTAGGTACAGGTTCCTCATGAGCACAGTTAAGTGTTCTGGAATCTCCGTTCTTCACAATGTTATCCATAATGTGTTATGATCCACCCAGTTGGATTCCTTTGCATAGTCAATAAAACAGATAAATATCCCCCTAGTATTCTCTGCTTTCAGCCAAAATCCATCTGACATCAGCAATGATATGTCTCATTCCTCGTCCTCTTCTGAATCTGGCTTGAACTTTTGGCAGCTCCTTGTTGATGTACTCCTGCAACCGCTTTTGAATGATTGTCAGCAAAATTTTACTTGTGTGTGATATTAATGATATTGTTTGATAATTTCCACATTCAGTTATTGCTACAGCCTTCTAATTAATCTCCTGCTTCTTGTTTTGCCTTTCTCCAATCCAGTTTCCACACTACAGTTAGTTCTTTTGTTCTCAGAAGGAAAGCTGATCACCTCTATGCCACACTTAAAACTCTTTAATGACCCCAAGATATACCCAAAATTTTAACATGACTCCAAGGCCCTTCCTGTTCCTGTGGTCATCTTCTGTCCCTGAACACACCACTGCTCCCATCTCCTCTTGCCTGAAAGTCCCCCAACCTCCCACCATCCTCTTTACCTAGCTAAATCCTGCTCATCGTTCAAGTGTCCACTTAACTATGACTAGGTTAGGTGTTCCTACTGCCATAGAACTCTGTGCTTCTTTTGTCATAATACTTGTTACTTCTTACTGCTGTTGCTTATTTTGACTTAATCTTCATGAGGGTTGAGGCAAGTCTCTCTTACAATATTTCTCTTGTAGCTAATAGCAAGTAAGCACTAAATATTATCACTTGAATTACTATTTGAATGCCTAGTCTTCTACCTCCTAGCTATCAACAAAATAGCAATATTGTTTTAAGGATTAAGAACAATTTATCTAAAACATCTAGTTAATGTATGCTAACTATTACTATTATCATTATCCTTTTCTGTATTTAATTAGAGCAGTTAATATGGACTTAATTATAATTACCTGCTAACTAATAATCTCTTCCTCACTTTAAATGCTTAATGGAATACAAAAAGAGATAGACACATCAGTCAACTAAACAAATGCATCAGGTTAATGGTATTCCTTATTCCAGTAAAACTGAGAATCATATTATTATGTACCAAATATATACAATTACTGTATTTATTATAAATTATGCAACAATATAGTTGAAAAATATAGTATTCAATTATCATAAAATACTATTAAATCCTGCTGGTCCGTGATTTGTTTTATTGAAGCTTCAGCTAATGGAAGAGCTTTGGGAAAAATCGTCATTTTGAAGAAAAAAGATCCTGGATACTTATGACCTAAAAGGAAATCTGGCATACATCTCTTAATATTCTTTGAAATTACTCGTAAGTTCAGTTTTTATTAATTCATAACTCCTAGAAGTTATGAATTGAAAGAGGTCCTAAAGTCCAATCTCCTATCCAATATTTGATTCTCCATGGCGCCATCTTAGTCCAAGTGGATGGACAGCTTCTGCTTGGGCAGTTAGATGATTAAATCTCTATTAGTTTCCATAGCAACATATGACTTATTAATGAATTCTCTATGAGTCTTTAAAAATATATTACCTGCAAATCAGAAATAAATTATATCAGTCACAGGAAGAAAAAGGAAGATGGAGAGTGGATAAAGAAACAATGTCTTAGTCAAGGTTCTCTAGAGAAACAGAACCAGTAATTGATTCATTCTGAAGAATTGGCTCATTGGATTGTGGGGGCTGGCAAGTCCAAAATCTGTAGGTCAGGCAGTTGGGGAGAGAGAGGAATACTGGCAAGATGTCTATTTGTAGTCTGAAGGCAGAATTATATCTTGAGAAACCTCCTTTTTGCTCTTAAGATTTTCACCTGATTTGATTAGGCCCACGCTCATTATGGAGTGCAATCTTCTTTACTTAAGGCCAACTGATTTAAATGCTAATCACAAGTAAATACTTCATATAACATTTAGACTAGTGTTTGACCAAACACCTGGGTACCATAGCCTAATCAAGTTGATAAATAAAATTAACCATCCTAGTCCACCCCTTGTCAACATGGCACCCATGTACATCTCCTTAAACCATACTTAATTTCCAAATAAAAACTATAACAAAGTCATACTTCCACCTAACATGATATGACTATCCTGCATACAACTAAAAATTCAGTAATCCCTTCCCCACAGAGGATGCAAACTCCTTGGATGGTATTCATTCTTCTTCTTGATATCCTGTAACTTAAATACTTTTATGTAAAGTTAATACATTTTTGTGTTATATAATAAATAAGGAGATAAAAGATGAAAGATATTTGGTTCACACAGACAAACATACTCATAACAAAATAAGAAAGTAATACGCATAACAATTACAGAACTTGTTTCTGCAAATGGTCATATGGTCACAGCTGTTACTTATAACTAGCTTCTTACAGTATCCATTCCCTATTCCTATTGCCCTCAGAAAGCACCTCAGCTTGTTGTGATTCTTCGCCTGATGGGGTGACTCAAATCTTTATTCCTGAATGACCTGGGCCACTAGTAGTCCTGCCTGAATTGAGTTGTTGTAGTTTTCCGCTGATTTTAATCACAGGGCATGGTAGTACTGAGATACCCTCAGGGATCTCCTATATTCCAGACATACTCTTCTTTATCTTCATTGTGTACAAACAGTCCAATTTCCCCTTGGTAGTCATGATCAGTCACATCAGTCAGTATAGTAACTCTGTTCTTTGCCAATTGATTCAGAGGCATGAGGAGCCTGGCAAAATTGCCAGGCAGCAATCTTAACTTCCAGTTCAATGGAATCATTGTTGTATCTCCTGGTAGAAGTATTCCTCCCTCTGTAACTAAACCTCTAGATCAGCAGAGCATAGGGTTGCAGGGACAAGAAGTAAAAAAATTTTAGTGGATCACTGTAGTGATGGGAAATAGTGAGAGGTGCCACTCCTGCTTCCACCCCTTGATCCCCGGACCTGTGAATCCCAGCTGTGGGAGAAACAGCACCATACACCTACTCGTCACTTATCGACATGGTTAGGTTCCAAAGACCAGGTCATTATGTGAAAATCAGTGTTATGTGAAAGTGGAGGATGACCACATCAGATCACAAAATGGAGGATGACTACATCATTACATAAATCCTGAATTACATCATTACATAATTGCCAAACCACTGAGAATCATGGCCCAGCCAAGCTGACACACAACCTTAACCATCCCAGCCAGCATTACTCTTGTCTAGTACCTCAGCATTAGTTACTGCCAGATGTACATCATCAATGTGCAAAATAGTTGAATACTAGATTTTTTACTATCGTTATGAACGCGAAGTGTCGGATAACAAGATAGTTGATAAGTGAGAAGTAGGTGTATATTGGATGCTGATTTACAGCATATACAGCCTTCTGGAGAACATTGCCCCAGCCCTGCAAGGTATTGCCACCTAGCTGGTGCCATTATTTTGTCTTCAAAAGGCCATTCCACTGTTATATCAAGCAAATTGCTTCAGAATAATGGGGAACATTGTAAGACCAGTGAATTTTATGAGCATGGGCCCATTATTGTACTTCATTTGCTGTGAAGTGAGTTCCTGTATCTGAGGCAATGCTATGTGGAATACCATGATGGTGGATAAGTATTCTATAAGTTCATGGATGGTAGTGTTGGCAGAAGCATTATGTGCAGGGAAAGCAAATCCATATGCAGACTAACTGTCTGTTTTAGTAAGAACAAAATGCTTCCCTTTCCATAGTGAAAGCATTCCAATATAATCAACCTGCCACCAGGTTGCTGGCTGATAACCCCAGGGAATTGTATCACATAAGGGACTCAGTGTTGGTCTATGCTGCTAGCAGATTGGGCACTCAGCAGTGCCTGTAGCCAAGCCGGCCTTGGTGAATTGAAGTACCTGTTGCTGAGCCCATGCATAACCTCTATCCCTACCATCATGACCAATTTGTTCTTGAGCTCATTGGACAGTAACAGGAATGACTGAGGAAAGATGCTGACTGTCCACAGAGTACATCATCCTATCCACTGGATTATAAAATCAAACTCTGCTAAGGTTACCGTTTGGTGGGCATTCATGTGGGACACAAATATATTCTTTTTTTTGCTCATTAACCTCTTCCCCAGACCTCCTTGTCACCAATTTTCTAATCATGTTCCGTCTAAGTCCTTGACCATCCAGCCAAGCCACTGGCCACAGCTCATGAAACAGTATACAATTGTACATCTGGCCATTTTTTCTCCCAAGCAAAATGAACAGCCATTTGCACTCCTCTAAGCTCTGCCCACTGGGAGAATTCCCCTTCACCGTTGTCCTTCAGGGAGGTCTTAGAAAGGGGCTGTAGCATTGCTGCTGTCCACCTTCCGGTGGTGCCTGCATATCACACAGAGCCATCTATAAGCGACACCTGAGTTTTCTTTTCCTCAGACAACTGATCATAGGGACACCCCATGAAACCATAGGTGAAGGCTGGGAGAGAAAAGGTAATATAGCAGGAGTGAGGACATGGGCATTTGAGATACTAATCAGAATTTAACTTGATTTCTTTTTCTTTGTCTAGTGTAAAAGATAAATCCAAGGAAGAATCATGTGCAGCAGAAATACAAAATATTGGTCTTATTCTGTTTCATTGTTTTATTGTTCACAATTACTCCTTTTTCCAGTTAATTTTTCTTCATTCTCTCCCGTTCACGCTCTCTTTATGTTCCTTTAGTCATTTCTCTTCATCGGATTCCCCCTTCCTCCCCACGTATTCCATGCCTCTTTCCCTAATATCTCTCTTTGTTTGGCGAAATATTCCTTTATTTCTATAATACAATGACAGGGTTTTGCCTTAATAGTCCAGAAACTGAGCTACAATCATAAATACTCCAACACACGAGGAATAGACTGGCCAGACACAGTAAGACTATGTCAATAAAGGCTCAGTAAATACTGAGTAGATGGATAGATGTATGGATTTAATTTTAGAAATATTGATTAAGTTCCCAATAGTAAGTATTGTGTTACAATCTATGATAGGTACAATAGTAAGTAATATCTGATTCCTTGTCTTTAGGAGGTTAAAACCTAGCAGGAAATTTACACATACAACTAATCAAATATAGAACAAAGCAGACTGTGAGAAATACTGCAAAGAAAGAAAGAAATGGGAGGAAAAAGAGGTACAGAAGAAGGGGGAAGGCGGCTATTATGCTGGAAGGAGGAACTCAAAATAGAATAGTTAACAACAGGGAAGTTAACATTGATTAGAAGTATTATATTTCAGATTATTATTCAAGATATGAAAGGCCCGCTTCAGAACTTCAGGCACATTGGCATTGGTTTTTGAAATTACGTTGTTTCTGTGTATCTTCCCTTCCTTCTCCTCTGATCCCACACCCAGCCAGTACTTTCATCCTGTGATGAATGTACAGCAGGCTCTGACTTAATTAAATCTTTATTATGAATTGCATAAAATCTTTATAAACAGAGATATTTTGTTTAAACTGTAAACTATTGCAGATTTGCTTGGTATATTTGTCTCAGGACATAGAGGAACAGTGCCTTTAAGAACAGAAGCTTTAAAATAATAGGAGAGGTGTGGGAAAAGATTAAAACATTTCTGTAAAGAATTCTATGGAAAATTTACCCGTAGTATTAGATTCTGCAACATTGAAAGTTTCTAATGGTAAAAACTATTTTTTAATTATTTTAATATGCAAACATATCTGGTTTTTGCCTTTTAAAATACAGATTGTAATGGGTGATAAGGAAATATTTAATGATGAAATGCCAACTAACAAGGAGTGCAGTATGTCAAGTAAAATTAATGATATTTCCTTAACACCAAATACCACATCATGATTTATATAAATGCCCTTCCTTGCCAAAGAATGAGATCCTTTCACTTGGTGCTGTAAATTGCATACTGTCTTTTTACAGCTGTTCCCAAAGACAAAGATATTTTTGAGCTTCATTTATAAAACATAAATATCAGATTGTTGTTCCAGCCTTCTTGTAATTCAAAATAGCATCATTGCTGGCTGAACATATTACTCATGCAGTGGAAAGTAAGAAATGGTGGCAAATTAAAGTTAACATTGTTAAATGAAGATGAATATGCAAAATGTTCTAGTTTTTTGTGGAAAATCTGAACAGTCTGCTCCTCTATATATTGGTTTAGAGTAGATGTTATAACTACCAACTGGAGGGTAACAGGATCTTGGTAAAAGAGAAGAGCCATTGAAAATTATTTCCACCACTTACTGTATAAACAATCTGCCTGTTACTAAATGTATATGATTCCATGTACAGAGTGCTATGTCCTGAGGATATTTAGATAGAGGGCTGTGGGCTTACAGGAAGAAAGAGATTGATTCTTTCTGTAAGCCCACAACTTACACAAAGTCTGGGGTGATCATAAAGTCGTCTCAAAGAAGGTGGCATTTGATTAGAGATAGAGTGTCAGGCTGAATTCGATTTTTGAAAGTGGAAGAAGGGGTATTTGAAGCAGAAGGAATGAATAGAATAATAGAACCACAGCAGCAGAAGCAAAGCACCTGAGGCGTATGAAGACTGGTGGATTTGATTAGTTCGTGGGGTTTGTGACAGAGAAGTAGTGACTGATAAAATGAGATGGTGAATTAGGGACAGATTGTGGAGGATTTTGAGTGGTAGGCTAAAGAATTTGGTTGTCATTTGGTAGCAAAAAAAGAAGCTCAGTAATTTTTTTCCAAGTATTTAAACACAGAACATTCACATGATCAAAGCTGTGCTATTTATTGGGTACTTAACAGTGCACCCAGCTGTACTAGGTATTTTATAAACATTATCCAATACAGTCATCACAAAAGTATAGTGGAGAGAAGTATTCTCCCTGTTTTGCGGATGAGAAAACTGATTCTCAGAGAGGCAAAATAACTTGCCTATATTTAAGCAAGAGATTGCTTTACCCTAAATGTCACGCTCCCTACTTTTCACAATCCCGTTGTTTTCCACACATCCTGTTACTTCATAATTCAGTTACTCTTCAAAATCCGATATTTTAAAGAAGTGAGAAATAGGAAAGAGACTAGTTCAGAGACTATTTTAATAGTACAATAATAAGTAATATTTCTGACTGAATTATGTTGTCAGTGGTTAGCTCAGATAACAGGAAATCTGAGGAAACACTGATACTGAAAAATGCACATTGAAAAATTGTGTCACTATTGTTTTAGAGCTTTATTATGATGTAGAGGGTTCTTATTGTAGTGAAAATTTAACATTTCTTTTTATCGTCTATTAGGTTTCTTATGTATTCAAAAAGCTTTGCAATACAGCTAACAAAGGATTCCTTAAAGGAAAGGTCATGGAAGCTCCATAGACAGATCCAAACTCCCTGAGGGACTGAATTTCTAGGCAGAGGGCTGTAGAGACCATGGTCCCGGGGAACATCTAGCTTAACTGGCATAACACAGTTTATAAAGACAATGGTCTACATTCTACCTTGGTGAGTAGCATCTGGGGTCTTAAAAGCCTGTGAGC